>NC_080445.1:11669760-11969760 GCF_028018845.1 Melospiza georgiana
AGTAATATTAATAGGGTGTGGATTATAGTTGCAGAAAGTTGCACTTGGCGAAAGATTATGAGTGTAAATTTACTTTCATTTTAAGATAAATCTACTGTTTTTTCTTTGAAAGCTTTAAAAACCCTTATTCCAGCCTCATATTGACTCTATTTATCTCTGCCCTGCCACCACTTCTCTCCTCCCTCTCTCAGCAAATTCAGTCTCTCTTTGGACAACATTTCAGGATTGGGGCGGTGCACACAGCCATCTCAGAGACCTAAAGCAACAACCCAAAGGAGCCAACAACCCAGGGCTCCATTCTCAGTCCAACATCCATGGTGGGACACAGCAAAGCTCCCCTGGAGCCAGCTGACCCTGAGCAGGGGCAGGTTCTGCCTTGCCAAGTGCAGGAGAGTTGGAGCAATGCCTGTCCCCAGGCTCAGGGCAGCACAGTCTATGTTGAGGGAGGCCAATCTAACCCTCCTGTGAGCACCCTGGTGTGGGCCAGAGAACTTGGGCAGCTCCTGAAATGGGACAGCACATCTTGGGTGTTGACTAGATGAACATCAACACAAAGGAAAACACAAACAATGAACAGTCACACCAAACAGAAAGGTCTCCCTGCTGCCTTTCACTGCTGCCAGGGACTGGCACCCATCTCTCACCAGATATTTTGATCATCTGCCCTTGCAGCAGCGCTCTTCCATAATTTTCTCAGCCACACAGGCCCCTTTTCTCATTCCCAACTGTATACTCAACAGCTCAACCACTCTGGAAACAGTAAAACACAACAGCAAGCAGAGTTTTCTTACCTTAGAGAGGCTTTTTCAGTGTTCATAGCACATACGCAAGAACAGCTCAGCACCAGTGCTGGCAATGACCAGTTCTAGGGGCAGAAGCTCCTCCTTAAGAGCCCTTCTTGCTAATTACCCCCAGCTGCGTTGAATAAAACAGCTTCAGGTGTGTAAGGCTCTCAGGTGTTACTAATGAAGGGCAATAGTTTTCAGGTGAAACTTGTAAGAGGACATAAGGATAGCCCTTCAAGCCAGAGGTAAAGGAAAATGTAAATGAAAAAGTGTATTTCATTATCAGCAGGGACATTTCATGAGGGAAACATGGGCTGGGCTCCAGGATGGGGCCCAAAACCAGACAGTGGCTGGATCCCTCATTTACATGTGGATATTTCTGAAGCACTGCTTAAGGCAGCAGAACAGAACTTGCAGCTCCTGGGAGAGAGGAGAGGGAACACAGCTTTTTGAATGCCATTTTAAGAGCTGAAGCTGAGTGAAACACCACACAACCATCAAATCTGTGACAAAGGAAAGCAAGCAAGGTGCTATCGTAGCGCAGAGCTCTGAGAAGGACTAACCCCACATCATGTACAATGTTCCTCTCACTCAGAGCTTAAACATATGCAAAAGAAGTAATATTTGACGTATAAGGTAGCTGAAATGTCAGTTCATTGGACAAGGAAGAGAAGACTGTGATATTGCCTTTTTTGAATGCACCAAAGTATTAAACTTCCCATCTGAAATAACCTTGAACCTGTACTAACCATACTGCCAAGAGATGCCTACAATAGAAACACAAAGATAAACAGAGATATCAGCTCAAAGCTGAATTTGGAAGAAAAGGATAACCACTGGATAGAGTAGGTTATTATTGTGTAGGTGGAGATGGCAACACCAAATACAAAGAAGCAGGAACTCCTTTGCTGTCTCCAAAACATCCCTGCTAACACACTTTGTGCTCCTGAGCAGTGAGGACTGCTTTGCCTAGCAAAAAATCAGAAAAACTGTGAGTCATTTATTTCCCCCAAAAATAATTCCTATAACCAAACTGTGAATGTTTTAACACCTTCCCTTTTTTAAAGATGAAGATGAAGGTTTAAAACATACACTCACACAAATCCCACTCCTCTATGCAATCCTCTCGCCTGGAAGTTGCCATCCCCACAGCTGGAAGCAATCAAGGCTATCACCTTCAGCAAAAATTGAGATCTACTCAACAAGCTCTGTATTAACTTCAGCTGAGCACAGGCACAGAAATGTCCAGGAGTATTTCAGCTGCTTTTAAATTGAATGCATATTTCTGTCCCAAATTAGAGAAATATGACAGTAGAGCACCAGATTGGTCAGAAGGTCTGGGCTCTCATACCTCTGTCATAAATGTCATGGAAAATCTATCAAACCTCCAATGCTTCTGTGTAAATGGGGAATGCAGGACTGCTTCACATGGTAAGGGATTTCTGAAGGTAACAGCTTCAGAACACACAAGCCCCTCAAATAACACTGCAGTCAGGACCTACACCAAATAAATAAGGAATAAATTGGACAAAACCTGAGACAGGCATCTTCCCTTCTTCTGACACTCTCTCCCCAGCCAGTGGGCAGATTAACTCCAACAGCAGCTGCAGCCTAGTTAACGAAGGCAGGAATTCAGGGCACCAAGGGCAATTGATACTGCATTATATATTTTGCCAATTTAGCCTCAGTGAAGAAATCTATACTCCCCATCTGCACAGGGTTTTGCTAACACAGCACAAGACAAATAGTAACCACCAGCTGTAATAAGTGAAGTGAGGGATGAAGGAATTCGTGGAGTTCAGGATAGTTTCCCAAAGGTCAGAAGCTCACATCACCAAAACAGTACTGGGGGAGATGTGGGACTTCCCTGAGAGAGCAAATACAAGCCCAAATGGAAGAATTCTGTGTGAGAGACTGTGTAGTAATTAGTGTCATGGAAAAAACCCTCTCTTTTCAAGGCAGAAGAAACAGACAAGATGATGGAGGTTATAAAAAGCATCTTGCACTGTAACTGACCTTGAAACCCTTCTTTTCTCTCAGCCTGATTAAGGGAAAAATACTTAGTTAGACACTCTCTTTGTCCTCCACATGGATAAGCACAAGAAATAGGAAAAAAAAAAAAAAAAAAAGAAAAAAAAAAGGAGGAGGAGAAGAGGAAGAGAAAATCAATACAAGCTGTCTTCAGTTTAACCAGAATGTTACAGTGAATAGGTTTATGAAACCTCCAGTAAAGAGGAGCACAATTGCTCCCACAACAGCAGAAGTTGCTAAATTTTAGTGTAGTGTAACTTTCTAAGGTGTCATATAACAAAAAGAAAATGCAGGTGTTCTTACTGTCCAAGGACAGTACTTGTATTAGAGTGTATAAATTACCAACCTGGAATTAACTCATCTGATCTAATGCAGGGGTTGTGACAGCAATCACTACTCTGTGCTGCACAAGAAAATAAAAACCTGCCTCACACATGGGAAGAATAAATAGAGATAATAGCAAGTAGCTCTTCCCCTCTCTCTCAGCAAAAAAGATTTATGCTCTGAAAGAAGAGTTTACACCCCATCAAGCCTTTTTGGTTTAAGTATATGGATTCATGCTACACAAAACAATAATTGTCTACATTTTCCTGATAAACAGCTTAATGAGCACTGGTGAATTCCTGTCCTTGGTGGTGTCTTGTAGCTGTCAGTCCCACAGGAACATTCTGAGTTGGATGAAAAGAGAATCCTGCTCCTGATTTCTCTCCCTCTTCCTTTCTTCCTTACATAGCTAGGTATATATTCTCATTGAACCAGCTGCATGATCCTGCCTGACAACAACCAGACAGATACCGAGGCAGAGAAATAGTGGCTATGGAAAATAAGCAGATGGTCTTTCTTTACTATGCAGGTGCTGTTCAGCAATTTTTCCCACCAGTGAAGCTGCTGTATTTTGCACAATGTTTTCCCAATTCACCAGACAATCAGGAGCAGAACAACATGAATGCTCTGTTCTGCTGCGAGGTGCTGAGACAGCAGGTTATCAGTGGTGACTCTGAAGCTTGCTGACATCTGACATGAATTCCTGGCATGCTGACTTTTTAAAAATCGATGGGGACAGACCTCAGAGTAACAGAAATAGCTGTGAAGTTTAACACTGCTGAAACTGTTCAGGCTTGATTGGCTGCTGAACATGGAAGGTCAGAAAGAGGAGCACTGGATCCTCATCAGTAGGAACAGAAGCAGATTATTACAGGAAAAAAAAAAAATCACCCTGAAGTTTCATAGCTTACTGTTTCTGTGAAATAGCCGAGATCAGGAGATGCATAATGTGCAGCAGACCTCTTCTTTATTAATACAACCTTAAGCTAAGGATGAAAAATGTATATTGGCATACAGAAAGGCTCAATGGAGTGTTATAAAGCCATTGCTTGACCTCCATTTTTTGATAATTTTAAAGCAGTTCCTAAAAACTTTTTTTAAAGGAAACACTTTAGCCACAGAAAGATTGTAGATATTAATTAGACTTCACTCTTTGGAGTGGAAGGGGGAAGGGAACTGTTAAGCTCCAGGAGAAAAGTACCTATAAATTTAAGTTTTGCTTAAAACATGGATGTAGCCTCTTTTCCTTCTTAATAAAGCAAGTATCTCTTCAATCTAGACCAAATTGCACCCTCAAAACTGCAAACCACCTGCCTACAGAACGGATGAAGCACAATTCCTCATTTATCTCACTCATTTATACATGCTAAGAAGGCCCACATAGAGAGAAACACCCATTTAGTCAATGGAAATGTAAAAGAAAGTCAGCAAACCCCTTTGTAAGGCTATCAGAAAATTTTAAAAACCCAAAAAACATTGTAATTTTCCTTTCTAAACACAAATAGGAATGAAACCTGGATGACAGAAATTGCTGACACAAGAGGGTGAAAACATTTCCATCACTATTTTTCAAAATGATCTTGCACTTACAGGTCAAAAAAAGGCCTCATGCTTTAGAACATTAGTACAGTAATCATACTAATACATTTTATTGAAACTTAGTAAAAGGACATTGTCAAGTGCTTTTATGGAGTCTCTAATGTAGGTGTTTCACTCTCCATTGATTGTATAATAACCTCTCAACAGTTTGAAAATAGCATCACTCTCTCTGTTCCCCTTGTTGGTAAACACAGTTCCTGCAGTTGTGGACCATGAGCATGGTAATGGACTTCTAAATTCAGGAGCACTCAAAAGTGTATCAGTGCTAACAACTAAAGTAACAAATCCTTAGCTTGTGTTCCTTGAACTTCAGCCTCTGCACTCAATTTTACTTATCTCCTCAGTTAAAGCGATATTTTTTCATATATTGCATAGTGTGCCATGTCTCCAAATGGAGTTTTGCATTGATTACTGGTACCAATGCATGCAGGGCGCCCATTTTGGCAGGGAGCGTGGGTTCAGAGTGCCACCATCCAACCCTTCCTTGTGTTTGAGCAGCCAAGGAGAGACAGACCTTCCAAGAGCTGTGTGATTAGAAGCTTCCCAGCAGTTCTCTCATAAAAAGCAGACCTGTTGCCAGCTGTTGGGTGCACATTTTCCTCCCTCATAAGAGAGGGACTTCCCCTCAGTGTGGACTCTCTCTTTTACCTGGCTCACTGCTTTCCAGCTGCTGAAGGGTTCTGCTGATCTGTAGGGGAACAATCTGCTGCCTTTTCCCTTAAGTGTGTCAGAAAACAAGGCACCACATACACCCTGTTAGGGGAGAGGCTCTGGGCAGGCCTTTCTGATCTCTGCAGAGTGAGGCCTCATGTTATGGATGGCCAATGTGCTGCTCAAACCACGAGATAACACCTCTAATCTCCTTGCCATGTAAACCTACATGGCCACCTTGGAATACCCGCTTGATGACACTGCCAGCTGTACCCAATGTGCCTATTCCACTCTCCCAGCAAATTCTCTTCACCCATTCCATGCACTTGCTATTTAAATACCTGATGATTGGAGATTCAGTGAGCTGAAATTACCTTATCTAAAAGTATCCCTAGAAGGGAGATGCCCAATTTATTTACTCTCAGAGATTTTTCTTTTGAACATTATTTTGTTCAATACCATTAAGTCAAAGCATTTAAAAGTGAAACCAACAAAAGCATATAGAAACAGAATGCTAATGATTTGCCCCATAGAGGAGAGGTCTTCGAGTAATTTCCAACCTTATAGGAAAGCAACTTTTCCCTTTAAAGTAAAACAAAATTTTCAGGTCAGCCCATCCAACTCAGGTTTGCACAAAGTTACTCCTGCTGCGGTTTAAATCTTACTCAGCTGTCCTCTGGCTTACTCCAGTGATTCCCCAGAGTTGTGGGAATAAAGTGAGTAAAATTTTCTGTAGATACAAAAACTGCAGATTTCAAAAGCCAAAAGCTTTTCAGTGGACACACTATTAATTGCCAACTAACCACTTGGGAATAACCATTTTTCAAGGTATCTGTACATGACTCAGTTCAGGGTTTATTTTTAGACTACCAGATTCTAGAAGTTTTTGGATACAATATATGATGAAACCAATCCCAGACAGCAAAAATAAAAATCAGAGCAAATGTGACTGAACACAACAATAATAAAGATTGCGTGGATCAGAACATACAATACCCTGGGCAAGATCCTCCTGGATTTTTTTTGAAGAACAAGCTGTTCCTTTTGAATAGAACATTCAATACATTCCCTGCAAAATTTGTGGGATTCCTGGATGTCCTGCATCTCCAATGTGTCTGCAGAGCCTCTGAAATGTTTTTCATGGTTAAATCCCTAGTGCCAGACTCTTCAGCTAATCAGATCATCACTTCCTAGTGTGCCTATTTCTGGAAATAAGAACAATTCTCTGTCTCTGAAATGCCAAGCTCCTCTCTCAGATGTTATGCCTCCTACTAAAACAAACAGAGATATTTATGGCAGATAACACTGAAATACAGGAGAGACAACAAAACCCAGAAAGATTTAAAAAACATGATTTAAAACTAAAATCCATTTTGAGAAGACAAAACCACAGAGTGTGTCCTTTTGTTATTTCTGCTTTTTTAAGACAGATGCCATGCATAATACAGATTTTTGGTTCTGTGCTGTTGACAGCATTTAAGAAAATAAAAGTCTCAGAAAACCAAGAAATTCTTTAGATTTGAAATTCTGGGAATCTTACCAGATGGATGCCTTAGTGTGTGAGAGAAATATTCTGACTATAAATGTCGTCATTGGAGTGTTGCCTCAAATTGAAAGTTTAGAAGCAATTGAATCCCTCTGCTTCCCTCTCCCAATCTCTGCTTCCAAAAAATAATCAAGGACTCATCAGATCCCAAGGACAGTGGATTATTTCAAGAGTGGTGAATGCCTAGAGACATAAACTCTTTTATTGTCAAGTGACTTACAATACATGGGCAACAAATAAACCCAGCAAAAAAATCTGGATTGAGCAAGAACAGATTTCCTTACATGATAAAGGCCAATATTCACTAAAAATGTGAGAGAATCACATTCTCAGCTAGCAACAATGAATTTGAAAGTGAGAGAAGTGTAGGAGCAGTCTTAAATCCTGAGTCACAGGCATGGCTTGGTCGCTGTGTAATCTTAGGCTGGTGTTTTGGAAGTGTACATGGCAAAGGATGCAATATTCCTTGCCCTGACAAAGGTGCAAAACTTTAAATTCTTCTGCTCAGTTCCCAGAAGATTTCTCAAAAATCAGTCAGAGCAGCCAATGCCCAAGTTCCAGGGCAGGCTGGATGCTGATAGCAGCTCCAGAGATACCAGGGAGAGTGGATGTGCCTCAAACAGGACACCAGGAACATCCAGGGTAGTGCTGGAGGCCTCCCCAGTGCCCAGAGCTCTTTGCAATCAGGAGTGAGACGGGGCAGTTTAAAGATACACAACCTCCTCTTCCACTGGGCATGCAGTCCTTACTGCACAGGGCACAGCCGAGCCTGCTCAGCTCACAGTTCAGTGTTTAATTCATGTCTCCCTCCAGACAAACTGGTACTTAAGCAAGTCATTCTTGCAACTTCTAAATAGATTTAAAGGCACCAAGACCATAAAGTCTGAAAATTAGTGAGTTCAGGCAAAATCACTTTTTTAGTAGTTAAACCTAAGCAAGGAGGTGATATTAAATGTGTTTCATGTACTTATTATTTTAAAACTTCATTGGCCTATTGTATTGAAATACCCCTCATTCTCTTTGATTTGGTTACATAATAATAATCATTCCACTGCTACCTAATACAAATAGGGAATGACTTTATAATCCAGGCCCTTTCTCCAGGTATTCTGTAAAGTGAGCAGCGACACAACACCTCAGAGCACAGTAAGGCCCTTGATTTTCATTTCAGAGAGTCAAAGTTCTATGTTTGGACTTAATAGTAGTTAATTATTACAGATAACAATGTAGCTTTTTAACAGTCATGAATTAATTTACTTTAATAGGCAAAAAAAAAAAAAATAAAATTCAATTATCCAGAAAATGACTATTGAGGCAGCAGGCTGTGGTGGTTTAACCTGACTGAAACCAGTTTTAAGCTCAGCATCCATCACAGATTTGATAAAGCACATCCACCAGCCCATCCCAGCACTGAGGCCGTGTCACAGAGCAGGGTGAGAGCTGGGGCTCTGCTCCCTCTCCCTGCTTTGCCAAGGCTCTCTGCACTGCAGCTCCCCATCAGGATAGCACAGGGAGCAGGGCTGGGCATGCAGGCACTGTGCAAAACATGAGAACAGAAACGTCAGTGGCACTGAGGACAGCCTCTGATCTCAGCAACCCAGGGAGCTGCTGTCCACGAGCACTGAGTGCCCTGTGAAGAGAAACACTAAAAGAAAGCAAGAAAGCACTGTCCTTTACTGGCCCCTTTGATTTTATCACCTGTCACAGCATCAAGTGCTCCTTTCAAAATTTGTGAGACTTGAAATATTATGGCCACACAACACTAGACTAAGAAAAGGACCTTTTACCTTTTTTTTTCTCCCCCTAGGTAAGCAGGATATCAGGAGCAAAAAGTATCACATTTGTGAAATCTTTATCAACATTAATTCTGAGGACAGAGATACTACAAGGAAAAAGAATTTGTCTCTGTTGATTTGCTATGTTTTTGACACTGCTTCATTCTCTTCAAAGCTGATTCTAGGTATTAAATACATCAAATGTCAGCCTGCTGTCCTTTCAGGACTCTAATTTTGCCATTGACTTTGAAAAAAAATATAAAGTTCCCATTAGCGTCTATTAAGAATCCAGACTTGAAGGAACAAAGATTAAGAATTAAAGCAATGATAATATTAGGTTTTGCTTTATGCCTTTTCACTTATAACCACTAGGCTTTTCATGAGACCATTCAAGGGTATGTAAGAACAATCAATTTTTTTTGTTAGGTCAGTCTAATGCAATATCTATCTCCACAGAACTGCAATGGGAATATGTGAAAAAGTTACTAAACCTGGGGTTGTGCAGTCAGCCTTCTTCAGGATTTATAAAAAAGCAGGGACATTTCTCTATGGACATTTTTGAAGACTTCTCATTTGCAGAGAAAACTTGCTTGTGGATCAGAATTCTGCAGTGCCAAGCCCAGAAACAAAGACAGCCACCATCCCCATCCCACCACCCCAAAGACAGGCTGTGCTCCCCCTGGGCCTGAGCTGGTTGTCTTGAAACATATTTCAGATAAAGGACTGGATATTTGGAACTATACAAATGGGAGACAGAAAACACAGATGCAATAAAACAAACAAAAATAATGCGGTGGAAGAAGCCCAGACACAGATGAAGATTTTGTTGTGAGAGTGTGAAAGAACTGGGCAGGAATTTTGGACAAAGCAGTGCCTGGAAAGGTGCTCAGCTGTGGATATAAGACATAAACCTCAGAGCAGTTTTCATCAATAATCAGGTTAGCTAGGCCTGTGCAATAAACACATTAGGTGCACCCTGGCTGGTTTTCAGTTTTTCTACCAAGGAAAAGGAGCACAGAAGACCTCGTGTTTCATCTTAAACTTGAGGAGAAAAGGTTTGCTGACAGACCAAAACACACCTGAGCAAAAGCACACTCAGTCCATCTCAAGAGCTGCATAAAGCAGAGCTACTGTCTTCTGAGAAGCTGATTTCCATTTAATACATGTACACACACACACATATAAATATATAATGTGTATATGTATGTGTATATATATAATTATGGTGAGAACAAAGACTACCATCCTCCAGAAGTACCAGAATGTTCATGAGGGAAGCCACTTCCAAGGAGCTGGTCTCCATAAGCACGATGCTTGTTATTTTATTAACATTTTGAGGACTTAAAGGCACCTCACAAGAGCATATACTCACATAGGAAAGATGCTTCTAACTTAAAACCAAATGATTCACCTGATAGATCTCCAAGCCTTTCACAGCACTGAAATGCAGTTCTCTTAATGAGGATCAGTAATTGTAGATTCAAAGACTGCCCAAACCAGCCAGCAGGAGATAATATGTAATATGTAACCACAGGAAAAGCAAACTGGAAAAAGAAAGACCACTGGCTTTCATAAATCATTTTTTGACAGGAAGGTTATTTATCATGGGAAATAAGCTTAATCAATAATAGAGTGAAACAACCTTAATAAAAAAGGGAATCAAGCTCTGTTCTGTTAGAGCATTATAATTAATGTGGGTAGGGGGAGCGAGAAGAGGCAGACAGAATTGTTACAGAGAATTGTTATTATCCTGACAAATGGATTCTGGATTGTTGCTAAAAGTTCATTTTCATCTAGCAGCTTTGAATGAGAAAGGATCAAGGAGTGCATTTTGTTTTCCTAGAAGTAATGAGAAATTTTGAGGGAGGTGCCCAATGAAGGAAGAGTTACTCAAGGGATGAATATATTTTAATTTGATCTCAAGGGAATGATGTAACCAATCATGACTATATTAAAAATCAGCTTTCTTGAAAGATGTGGGGAGACCATGTTTTTCTCAATTTATTTCTATATACAAACCAAGTGTTAGTTTTTCCAAAAGTCATAGTTTTTGTTTTGAGTTGATTGATTTTACAAATATGAGAAGAAAGGAAAAGCACTCTAGAGAAATTTCAGAAGCTTGATGAAAAGAAATGATTTCATCTACATTAAAACACAAACAGTAGTGTATTATAGTTATTGTTTTGTTCAGTCACTTTTCATTTATCTTTCCAACTATTTTTACAGATAGATGATAATTCCATCAGATTTTGAAAACATTTAGCAAATTTTCTGAAAAATATTGCACAACTTCCTCTTCAAAAGAAGACAACAATGTAAGTGTAGTGGTCGCAGGCATCCCAGAGGGAATATATCTCCCAATCATAAATAATTTCTCTTAATCCACTTGGCCACATCATCAACATAAAGGAATAGTGTTGTTCAAGCTTAATTTAAAAAAAAAAAAATTAACAAGTAATTTCTAATTGAAGCAAAATCAAAAATTCAAAGAAATACCAGTCCCTAAAGGAAGTAACAAAGGAGCTGCTATTTTCTGTGAAGGACATGCAGTTACATTAATTCCAAAAATACATTCATAGGGAGAATGAAAATATGTGTAAAGTTAAGAATTATGAAAATGGGAATAGAGGAATAAACAACAAATTTGCTGGACTGACTCAGATTCTGTACTTCAATTAAGATCTCCAAAATTCCTGAAATATGGAGATAACTATCTACCAAAAATAATTTAAAAACCCCAAAGAAACAAAAAACCAAAATCCTAACACCACAAAGATTTTAATAATTTAATAATCAATGTAATGATCAGCATGCCTAGCCTAAATTTTGAATTTCAGGAGAGTGGCTCTTTTGCCTCTAAAGCAGACATTCTGTTCCTGTTCCCAAAGCCCTTCTGAGCTCCACTCAGTATTCCACTGACCATTCACACACAATCTACAGACAAGCCACAGGTCAGGAAAAGCAGAGTAGCAAAATAATTCTTATCCAGGAGATCATTTGAAAGCCTCTTAAAGTGTTCCCAGACAATTTGTGAAGGGAGAGAAAAAGATTATGAGGTATCCTACCTGTTAAAAATTATTCAGCAGCTCAGAAAGTCACTCATTTTTAGAACACAGTTGTTGAAACAACAGAATTTTTGATAATTTATTATGAAATTCTTACCTTTTTATTTTATCAGAGGATCAAAAAAAATGCTTTCAGGTAACTTTTTACACAAGCCCCACTCTGTATTAATTTCAGCTTTTATTCTGCTTAATCCTACCAGGATTAAACTGACAATGCTCCTGAGAACATAGAACAAGCTGGATCAGGACCCCTCTTCTTCAGGAACTCCTTATTTTTTCCACTTTATGTCAATAAGGTATTTCAAAACTGGAGTAACTTAGACATAAAGGAAGTATAAATATAAGATTTCAAAGTGTTGTACCCTAAGCTAAATTCTTCTTCAGGTTCCACTGGGAAGAGTTTCAATAACCCAAGGCATGAAACCAACCCAGAGTTCAGCCTGCTCCTGCTTCCCCATCCAGAGCTTCTCACCTGAAGTTAGACACTCAGCATTCCTTCCTTCCCATTCTGTTCCGTGCACAGCATCAGTGAGATAGAGCTGGGCCACTGTTAATTAAATTGAGTGGGAGAATGGAGAAGGGAACACCCCACACACCCACTCCAGTGTTGCTGGCAGCCAGCACAGCACCCACTGGTCCCTCATCCATTCCCTCTGGTACCACGTTAATCACGCTCACCGCAGCACTGGGAATGTGCTCCTGCTCCTTTTACAGCTCCACATTCACGTTTGCTTTCTATCTCTTCTAGAAATGCATGGATTGCTCTCCTCACTGCAAACGTGGACCACACAGAAGTGGAACCCAGTTCTATATTGATATGCACTTTTTTTCACAAGTCATTAGAGCTGCAGAAGAGGAATCCTTTTTCTGCTGGGAGAGACATGGCAATAGTGATTGACCGTTCTTTTTCCTGGCTTGCTTGCAATAAAACACTTATTCATAATGCATGTTTAGTGCTGCAGGTGGCATTGTTACTGTTCAAAGATTCCTACTCAGCACATAATGTGGTCGGCACTTCATCTTCCTGAAAATGAATCTTGAAAACTTCTTGAATTATATATCTCCTCCTGCTTTTCAGTAGATCCATAATTTCCTTCAGAAGATGGATTGCAGATAGCAGCACTGATGAGAATTAAACTAGCAAGGTTCATGTTAAGAACATAGTCAGTAAATCAAAAACTGAAAGTAATGTCAGAGATTCAAAAATTGTAGACTGACAATATCTTGAGTTTCTGCTTGTGATGGAGTCTGGTAATGAAGTCATGAGGTTAAACATCAGCCTTTCATAGATACCCACCTGCTCAAGTACCAGAAACTTGCACTCCCCTCCTAGGAACTGTGAATTCACCCTTGCTGCTTATATGGAGAAGGACACCTCAGTCAACTAATTCTAAAAGGAAGAGCCTGTATGCAGCAAAGCCATAGAGCTGCTCCCTCCACATGCCAATAAACAATGCCAATAAACACAAAGAGATTTAGGAAGTTAGCACTGGGGATATTCTCCTGCATCACAAAGCTACATGTTCAACCAATGGAAAAAAATCTCTTTATCTTCAGAATTTTTAAATACCCATAAAAACTGTCACTCCAAAGCAATCATATTCACCTTTAAAAGTAATTGTATTGATCCTGAAAATTTAATTAAAGTTTAACTGAAAAAAGTCATTAGTGATACTTGGTACCCATATCAATGTATTGGATAAACCTGTTCCTAACCCCTTCTGTTTTGCTGGTGAATAACCCTGCCAAAATCCATTTCATACCAATCCCTCCAGCTATGGATGTGAAGCAGATATTCTGCTCCAGTGCTTGTCTCCTTATCATGTCTGTAGGATAGTAAAGACCTCCAAGAAAGGTAGAAAAGAGGATTCACATCCCATACATTTTAAATTTCTGACATCAATTACATGCCCACTCTCTTCCTTGTGTCATAAACTGTTCTACTTCCCTGTTCACAAATAATTTGCTGAGGAGGACCACACATAGGGTAAATACTTGTTCCAATAATCAGAGATTTGGCTGTTGATGTTAGTGGGAGCCTTGCAGCTCTGTCTCTGTGCCTGCACAGACTCTCCACCTCTGTGGAAAGCTTTAGGCTTTCAGGAGTGTCAGGCTCAGGAAATTGATGGGCTGTGTTCCCATGTCAGTGCATCCGCATCTCTCTCTGAGGGATTGATGTGCAGAAACAACATGTGGCAGGATAAGACACTATCCTTAGTTTATGGAGGTAACCATGTTAGCTCATTAAATGCTCAGCATTAGGAAGCTCACATCTACATGTATCAATTTTCCTTTTTTAAAAATGAAGTGTTTGCTTTCTCACATGAATTTAGTCCTTGTGGAAACAGCTCTAAGCATCCCATTTATTGTTTACCTATAGAAGTGACACAGGACAAATGGAAGCACTGTGACTGTCCTCCACAGAGCCCACCAAAACCTCTCAGCCTTGGCCAGGACAAGAGGGTAATTCAAACTTTGTGTCAATAAAATCATCACAAGCTCACTGAAGTTTCCCAGTGCAATGGTGAATTCTGGGGCATATCAAATAGGGGCTAAATCAAATCCAGAAATTTTCCACTGCTCTGATACATGCTTCCAAACGAAGAAGAATTTAACAAACCAGAGCTTCAGTTGATATAAATCAGCCCCATTCCACTGAAGCTAATGCAGCTGCATTGATTCACAGCCACTGAAGTCTTGGACTCTGGTCTCAGAAATATGATAGAGAGTTCCATTTGCTAATGTAAATGTATATTGATGGTTTATCACGTAAATTTGTTCAGGAAAATGCATGAATCAGTGCTGCTTTTTTAGTAATAAATCGCTATAACAGGTAGGAATAAGTTTTGAGCTTTTAAAGAACCCGATATACGCACTTCAGTCACACAGTAATTCTGCAAGTACTCCCTTGCTTTGTAAAACACCTTTTTCCTTAGTGCCCCTCTCTTGATGCAAGCCCAGAAATTGCACCACCACTCCTATGACTGTAGACAACAAATTTAAAATACCCTTAATTGGAAGCTGAAAAAACTAAGCGTGCTGCACAATGGCTGAGACACAAGACTTATGGTTGTTTACTGTAACACTAAGACAGTCCCATTAACAAGAATGATGGGAAACTGCATCCTGGCATTATTCTTAGCAAAAGACTTGACAAATATGTTTTGTAAATGAAGGAACTACAACAGAGAAAACATATAATACACTTTTCCCCCCTTTTTCCCAGCGAAATGGTTGCATGTTTAATGCTTTATACATTATTCAAGGCTCCATTTTCCAGGGTTCATCAATACCCTAGTCTGCAGCAGCTAGAAGCTTGTAACAACTGACAAATGTAGACAAACATGCTGCTTAACCCAGGAACAGTGGGTCAGAGAACAAACAGGAAAATTTATTGTCTTTGCTATATTACTGTTGGAATGGAGAAGTAAATGAATACCATACGTTATAGCTTATCACTTACAGTATGAGTGTATCATGAACAGCCCAGCATGTCCTACTTAAATAATACTGATGGATAACATGCAGGCAGCTTTTGTTCACTGCTGAGGTTTTGTCTTGTCTACATGTTGTTTATACTTATTTAGGGCTAGAGGAAGAGACAAAAGAATAGCAGGAGCCATGCTAGAGGCTCATACAGCCCCCTTCCTCCACGTAGCCATAATGAATCCAGGCTGTGCCTACCATGGAAAGCTATTGCAGAGAAATATAGAAGTCTTCTTGGGGTAAAAAGCAGATTCCACAATATATCCTTAGAGCAGACATTATATTATTTCCCAGCTGCACTTGCAAGCAGCTCTGCAGAGGACAAAGGAGAAAAAGGAGGGGAAAGAAGGTGGTGGCAGGGAGGAATATCAACCTGAGTTTTATTGCCTCTGCCTGCTGGAGAACTGTAGGGAGATTAGCAATAATTTTTATATTCAGCACTGTACCTCTGAAGGTGACTCAAGAACTTGTGTGAACTAGAATTCTAGTGGAGCATAAGCAAACCCCCAGACCTGTGCTGCTGTTTCTCTCCTGCCCTCAGCCTGCTGTTTGGCCAGACCATTCCAGCTGCGCCAGGCAGGCCTGCTGCACCTCTGGATTTCTGCATTAACATCTGCAGCACCATTTCTCAGGTGTGTGGTGTGAGGGGATCGCTGCCTGAGGATCTCATCCCACACTGCCATCACGCTTTTTCAGACTTTATGTCCGTGCTGTGTGAATGGCAAATGGGGAGGAAAAGGCACGGCACGCTTGAGAAATGGAATTCAGAGACATTTGATATTCATCCTGCTATTGTGCCACAGAAACTGCAGGGCAATGTAGAATCAAGCCCCACATGAAGGAAATAATTTAACAACATCAGGGATCCTTTTAAATTATGATTAAGCTTTTTGCTATTCAATGGAAAAAATAGATATCGAGCACATCCCCATTCCTCCCTCCCACTCCCCCACAAAAACCCAGTAATTTTTCTTAAATAATTGAAGTTAGTTGTGACTGAAGGGTTAGATTTATAATTTTTGGTAATTTAAGTCACTTATATTAACCACAGGAATTAATTTGGTCTGACACCTTTGCAAGCAGGTTTTTACCAATAGAAAAAAGATATTCCCAGCCTAACATGAATTAAGGAGTGCTTGTCTACTCACAAAACTGTATCATTTTAATTAAGATTTTGCAGTCACCACTTATTAATTTAAACCTGACCTATATCTCAGTGAGGGAATTTAAACTAACAAGTCAGGTTCCAATAGATTGGAGCTCCTTACACAAATCACAGGGATTTTAATGAAGCAGCTCAATATTCCATCTGTATTTACTCTGGCATGATTTTGTGATGCACGACAAGCCTCCTGTGAAAAGGATTTTAAAAAGAAACCCTGCTTCAAAAAGCAAACAAGATGGGATGAGCTCCAAATGGGACTCAGGTCTCCAGTTCTCAGTGGTCCAAATATCATATTGGTCAAGATGAGCCTACTCAGCAAAATATCACATGGTGGTGATTTCTCTGTGTGAGAAAATTCATTCTTTAATACCTACTCCTCATTTTAATTGGTTGATTTATGCTTGGTATAAATGAAGAATACAGATATTTACTCAGATACAGAAAAAAAAAAAAAAAAAGAAAAAACAAAGAACCCCCACCAAAACCAAAACAATCCAGTCCTTGGAGCCTATTTGGGTAAAGAGATTTTTCTTTTCCACTGCCACTTCCCAACATTAATTTTCATGCCAATATCCCAGAAATCTGTGGTTCTTTAAGGCTGCCATTTGCTTATGCAGAACACAGTAAAATTCAGGAGTTGTTCTGGGATGTATTCAACCTGGCTGAACATGGTTTCCCCTTTTAATATAAAAACTGAATTAGCAGGGCTGGCCAACAAGGCTCTATGGAATGACATGAGGAAACTAAGGCTATTTGATGCCCATCATGGAGAACTGGTATTGATGCTAAAAATTTTGAGTTTACTCTGCTGTAAACTGGGAAAAGGAACCACGAAAGCTGTTTCCTAGTCTTGGGCTGATAAGCCAACAATCACTGAATGAAAATATCCAGAAAAGATTGTTAATCCAAAACCTGTTTCCCAAATTTTGGCAGATTTGTTTGGGCATCTTAAATACATTTCTACATTAAATTTGTGCACCTGGTACCTAGTGTGGCGTTTCTTTGCCTCCACTGCAGCTCTCTCAGTGCAGTGTCTGTGATTAGGCTGACTATGACAAAACTCTAGCACCAGCTTTGCATTCCAGAAAGTCACCAGACAGCAGTCCTGGGATATGACTGCTCATCAAGAGCCTGGTGACATCTGCAGCAGAGCAGATGGCGACGTTCCACAGGTCCTGCTGCAGGGGCTCTCCGTTTTCAAGGCAGTTCTTGTAAATTTAGAAACTTTGATCTACAGTCTTTGCCATCCTCTGGCACTTGGGAAGATGACACAGACAGCTAAGCACAAAAAAGACCCTTCAAGCACAAAGTGCATGTAAGAATCCCTGCAAAATAACCAAGTGATAAACCCCACACCTTGCTCCAACACATGACCATTGCCCCTGGCTGTGGCCACTGGTAACGCTGAGTTAGGCTCTGCTGTGTTTTTTTGCCTCTAGTTAAAGGTTATCAGATTTATACCCGTTTAAACCCACTCCTGTTCCCCATCCTGCATACACAGCACATGCACCAGGCCCCCAGTAACCTGAATAACCCCCTCAGGACCCTGTCCAGCCTCTCAGCATCCCCCTAGACCTGCAGGAATCAAATCATGCTCTGGGTAGGGACACCAGCACCACCAAGAAGGTTGGGACAACTTTCTGAACCTGTTTGCCACACTCCAAATGTGTCAAAGATGACTCTGCAGCTGGCAATGTCAGACCTTACAGGTTTACATGGATACATTATTTTCTGTTATTAAATCCTGCTCATGTTTCCCCCATGATGTCCAGCCACTGTCAGTGCACCTCATGCCTTTGCAAGGTCCATCTAACTCAGCACTAGGAGCACCAAAACAGCAGCTGGAAAATAAACCAGCATCAATTTGGTTCAAGGAGTTGGCAAGCTTGACAGTGACCCAGGTAAATTACCCTCTGCCCCTTATGACATTCTGATACTACCTCTGGCTCTTGCAATTCATTTGCCTCCTACTTGGAAGCATTTACTGAGAAATAACCTTGATCTTGACTTCTCACCATTCCCCAGGCAAATTATTATGTTTTCTTACTGTTCCTTCCTCCCACGGTATTTAACAATTTTGGTTTCTTGCCTGGGTTCATTCAAAGTCTCAAAGTGCAAAACAAAAATAACCCCAGAAATGTGCAGGTAATGTAATCATTTTTTGAAGATGTCCTCTGTGGAACCCAGCTGGAGCAGGGTAGAGGAGGGAAAATTGAGAATGACATAAAAAAGACAATGCTACATGTAAAATAATAGTAAGGGTACAGCTTTGCTTTATACAGTAATTCCTGGTCATTGAAAAACATTGTTAATATACAGGGTTAAACACATTTTCAGGTTAGAGGTTCTGAGGCTCAGAAATATCTGCAACCCATAACCTTGCACAGAGAAACAACCAGGGAGGTTCTGCTTTTTTTCTTGCTGAAATTCCTTTTTGAAGAGAAGTTCCTGCTCAGGATTGGGAGTCTGTTCTACATGGTATTGTGCCAGACAAGAGCCTTCCTTTTGTTCATTAGATATCCAAAAGAAAACATTTGAGTGTGCCACACACAACTGGACAGCAGGAAATCTCAAACAATTTCTGTGAAGAGGATGGTGAAAAAGAGGGTGGGGGAAATGACAGGTGGATGATGGACCCCAAAACCCCACACAAACTCTGCTCACCAGCCAAGAGGAAAGTAATGGCCAAAGTCCTGCAGAACTGTAATGCTTCCTCTGATCTCATTTATCAAAGACAAGGAGGGGCAAAATTCCTTAAAATGAAACTGCTTGTTGGCTGAGACCCACAGCCAGATTCAGACAGTCGCTGCTATGGAGACATTTAATAAAACACCTATTTTGCATTAATTGCTATTTTAAAGTTAATTTATTTAATTATTTTGGTTCTTACTAATTTATTTGCTGTGATGTATATCTGGATAGTTTCAGAAGTGAGGGAAAAAACAGAAGTATAACCTTAAGTTGCCTGAAGTTATGATTCACTATATTTTTGCCTCACTTTTTTATTGCACATAAGTGCAGCCTTACTGTTGCTCATAAACAGGTGTGAATCTGTCCCTGCTATCACACCTAACTATTCCAGGGAAAATAATAGAACCTCTGTAACAGCAGCTGCAGTGATACACCATTTTTTCAGCCTACCTAGTCCTGAGTCAGTTCAAGGGCTGCTATGAACAAAGCTAAAAACACTCAATTTTGCACCACAGCATCCTCTAGCCAGGTAACAACTTGAATTCATGTTTATTTACCCCTCCAGTTATGTATTAACAGAAGTGCTGTTGTTTCAAAAAGCCACAATGTCTTCTCCTGCTTGTTTCTACATGATCCAAAAGTCCACCAGATGTTTTGCCTCTTTTCCTCTGGTTCTCCAACACTTCTACAACTCTTCAGTGCTCTCACAGTCCCTCAAAACCACTCCTGTGGACCGGCAGCTTGTGACTTCCTTTTGCTCTTAAATAATTCTGCAACGTTCACAGTCACACCAAGTACCCAAGGCTTGGGTCCTGCTAAGATACCCTCACCAAGCTGCCACAGGTTCTTTATGTGCTGAGGTGAAGAAAGAACTGAAACATTGCCCTGCTGCTCTCCCTCACCCCCAGGAAGCTCTCAGGTGATGACTGAATGCAAACCTTTGGCCAATATTCACTTTAAAATAATAAAATAATAAAGAGCATAAGTCGCTAATTGATTTTTCAGCAGAAGGCATTCTCTTGCCTTCATTCTCTCATTCAAATCAAATTAAATTCTCAAAAACAGAAAACTGTAGTTTAATTTTCCTGTTGTTCTGCCCTCATGCCCTCTGCAGGCAGTGCCCCTGGAGGTGCATCATGAACACTTTGTGGTTGCCTGCTCTCTCCTCGATGAACCTTGGGCTGCTGCTGCCTCCAGACCTTGTTCAGAGGCAAGCCAACAGCAGATCTGGTTTAAATATGTGAACATCAATAATCAGAGGTCTGAGGGTTGAAAAACACTCATTACCCTTTTGGTCATGAGACTCTGCCAGTTTGATATCTGAAATTAATTTTTCTGGGACCTTATCATACCTTTGCCAGGGCTCCAGATGACTTTATGCACTGATGAAAATTAACTTCTGCTAAGGATGCTAGGGACAGCACAGGGCCTTTGGCTGTACACAGTGTTGTTTGGCACTTACTTTAGTGCTTTAGCAACCTGAACCTGCCTGACTTTGCTGGTCCCAAAGCAACAGCCATGTTTAATTTCCAAATATTCTGCTGCCTATGTGCACAGGGAGTCTGGAAACTCCAGGGCTCAGATCCAGATTTCAGTAACAACAGGGTAAAAGAGCAAGGAACTCCATGGAATTATTACACTGCCTGTTTGGGATTACTCTGAGTAACTCTAGAATAATTCAGTTCAAAAATGGTTTATTAAACACCAAAAGATCCCATAAAAAAGGAAAGATGATATGAGATGACTTGGAAGATGTGTAGAGCTAGCTGTGGTTTTAGCACTGTGTACACATGGCACACACAAGTGTTTGCCTTCATTAGCAAGAATCCTATCCCCAGCTTTGATTGGTTTTGTTATTCTCTAAATGAAACATTCATTTTCCAAATTAATCTTCTGCAAAGACAAGGGGCAGAACAGAAGCATTATTGGTCTGAGATCCCCACTGAAGGATATATGAAGAAAAAACTGGTAAATACTTTATAAGTAAAAAAAAGAAAATAAATTTGAATCAGAAAAGAAAAAGCCCACCCCCAAAATCACAGGATGAACTCTTCATACCACAAGCTAAAATTTTACTCTGGCTTTTGACAGCTGCTGTTTTTATTATTAAAGGTTTTGTTGAAAGTCTACATTTTGATGTTAACATATGAAAATATGATGACTGGCACAGAAAAACAAACACATAAATTTCTACTTTAAGTATCTGTTTTAATGCATTATTGTACTTTATTGGTAGTATTCCTCTAGCAAATGCTTTTTTTATTATTGTATCCCCTCTTTGCAATAAAGAGGAATGCTGTTGACTGGCTTCCATTTTGGGAAATATGAAATCATTGTTTCTTGCTAGCTGTGGGCAAGAAGTAGTTTTCAAACCATGCTAAAGTTGCAAAAGTGTGCTCACAAGAAATATATAGCAAGAAATATGTTAGTACCTTTCATAAATTTTCAATACAGGGATATAGCAAGATCATTTCCAAGCATAAACAGACCCAGCAAAGAAAATATATTATCTTAAATCAGGTATCATTCCCTGGTACGACAAAAGATGGGTTGTTTAACAGCACAAAACAAGCAGACTTCAGCGTAGTACAATGTGATAGCTGAGAAAGTTTTAATATTTTCCATAAGTAGCCAAACATCTCTGGCTAAATCTTTTATCCCTAACAGAAACAAAAGGCACATTGGCTTCTGAGAAATATTTTTCTGTCTGCGGGGGAGGTTGTTGAATTAATTCAAAACTTTTTCAGTAGCTGGCAAAAAATGTTGAAGGGGGAATTGATGCATTTGTCCTAAACTGCATAAATAGGACACAGCAGTGAAGCCCACAGACTTTGTGGGAGAAAGGAAGCAGGAAGGGCCAGCATGGCCCCAGAAAGCCGTGTCACCCACACAGAGCTTGGGGCACACAACAGGAGCTCACCTAGCAGCCAAATGCCCTTACTTTCCTTTCTGTCCTTGCTCCAGTTAATAATGCACAGCCCCACCTTGTATTTCACCGAGCCAAACAATAAATGGAAAAGCTCATCAGAGAAATTCTGTCGTGCTGGGCAATAACACCATGAACACAGGTGAGCAAACTCACTGGACTATTGTCACACTGGGGTTGGTGAGTCAGTCACTTGCACCAGCACCGCACACCTGCCCTGCGTTGTGGTGCTCCACAACCTGCAGAAACTCACCTTTGAGCAAAGCAAAGACCAAGGACTGAATTCTGACATAAAACCAGCCTTTAAGCAAAGCAATAATCCAGGGCTCCCTGGTAAACAAGGTTTTACCTGGTGAGGTGCAGTCCTGCAGTCAGTCTGCATCCACGTCCTCAAACTCAGACATTTTCCTTGGAAGCTGAAAAATACAACACGAGCCTGCAATCAATAAGTTAGCAGTCCTATTGCTACAGAGAGTCAGTAAACAGGTGGTTGAAACCCAGCAATTTCAGATATTTGTGCCCTCTTCCAGCTGGTACCAAGGTCCATAATGGAATTGTGTTAATATTTCATATGCAGGTCTAAGTGAAACCTAGAATCCTTTATAGGTAATATTTGCATTATTTTTAAGGGAGCTCCTTTAATTTTTCATATGCAGTGGTTGGTATGAATAATTTAATTACATCCAGAGATCCACTATAAAACCCAGTGATTTAATGACATATTGAAAATTGATTGTAGAAGGTGGCACTGTCCTACTCTAAGCAACAATTGATGGTTTCAGTCTGCTCCCAGTGGATTTGGGTCAATTGTGCCATAAAGATCTTTGACACCACCTGGTGAGCCTCAAGGTTTGCTTACAACAGGCACCTATGAGGGAATTTGTTTTTTCTGGTGTTTTACTTGCTCTGTGGTCAGATAAAAACCTACATTTTGGAGGCTTGTAAATCAATGAAAATTGAAATTCATAGGCTTGAAATACAAGTCTAAATTCTGACATGAATTAAGAGATGTGGCTGTAGAGATGAACTAATGGGAATTAGCTGAATTTATTCCTGCTGCAGTCATTCCTTGGGGGTTTTGAGTATAAAACTTTGCCTGCTGCCCAGGTGCTGATCCAAGGTCTGTGAAAGTAATTGGAGGCATCCAATTGACATGAGCAGATATAGGTATTGCTCTTAAAAAACACATCCCATATTACTTTTTAGACACCTGTTTTGAAAATAGTTTCTGTTAAGTCTCCAGTGACACCATAACCATGAATAATAGAATAAGACAGTTGTATCAAAAACAGGAATGGACTTTATATTTAACTTTTTTACAGGCATTTATGTGGTCTAACACACATATAACAGTCAGTAATAAATTTGTGTGCACACATATGTGTGTGCACACATAAATTGTTAGCAAATATAATCTTACTGCAGAAGAGTTCCCTGTTTCCCAAAAACTGGGAACCAACAAGTAAATAAGGTCCAAAAATACAGTCTTTTAAAAATCTGAGAGCAGTAGGCAAATTCTGAGTCAGTCTTAATGTCTATGTCTTGATTTTAGCCATTTCAGATCCTAATAATGTAATTCTAAGGAAATACAGACACAACATTCAATTTTGCAACACACATTTTTGGCACATTTGTAAAGTTTCAATTTTATCTACAATCTCAATAACAAGTGTCTTTATAAGCCCAGCTGAAATGAAGAGAGAGCACCTGGGAGCTCCCACAGTGGTCATTTATTACCTACCTTACACAAGCACCTCATCCCATGGTCTGGGATTTCTAACAAGCAATGTGACCGTACCTACAGGAGATGCAATATTCGACAAATTGGTAAAATGGTAATTTTAATGTTGCCTCGGGGTGTAGATAAAGAGTAAAAAAATTCTACTTATAGCAGCCACTGGCAGGCATTGAGAATGAAGGGGAATCACAGATGTAAACATCAAGGACTAAGGAGAAGGACATTTGTTTAGGCACTGGGTTAGTGTGATAAGTGCTCCACTCCTTTTGCCCTTTCCTATTAGCAGGACCTCTCCCAGGTTGTGATCCTGAATAAAAACACCCCTGTAATTCCATTCTTGGATCTCCCTTCTCTCCCTAGTCCAACATCTCATTATACAATATAGGAATCAATCAATACATACACCCAACATTTTTGTGCATCTCCTTTTCTTACTGACTGACTTTTCTCACTGACTTTCTGAGGAGCACACCTCCAGTCTGCCTTAGCATTATGTGTTATTCATTAGCAAGAAGTAAAAAAAGCCTTGTTATTCTACTATTTGCATTCAATGTGAACATCAATATCACTGCTCAGAGCCATCATTAATTCTTTTTTAAGTCTAGCCTGTAATAAAAATCTAATTACAGTACTACCATGCAAACACGTAAAAAAGCCCTCACATAGTCCTTACTCCCTAAAACCTCACAGTCCAAACATGGGACTGTAATGAAGCATAAATAACCAAGTCTTGATCAGAAGCAGCTCTGATTTGTAGCTTCAGTGGGAATAGATAATAATAAACACACGGTAAGTACCTCAAGAAAATTTACATCTCCACCAGACATTAGCATAAGAGGCACAGCTGAAAAGACATGGCTAAACTCACAACTCCTTGCATTTGCTTGTAAATCTGGAATTTGAAAAATGAGATTTGCCCTGACTTGAGGCATCCTTCCTTTGTAAATGGAAAGTCCCATCAGTGAACACAGTACCTGAGAGACATGAAATCCCCGCTCCCCATTCACCAGCAGTTACATCAATCACTCCCACTATTCCAAAAGTTTTCTGAATCCAGATCCTTTCCTGATGACTTCAGATCTATGGTATCCCTGCTATTAATTTCCTCAGTATTTCCAACACTCCAAGAGTCCCCATGTGACCACTGGGGGAAAAGGCAGCTGCTTGTTGGCTTGAGATCCATTTGGACACGTGGTTCTGCTCAGCAGGAAGATGTGATCCACTTGTTACAGGTTGGAACTGTGGATAGGCTTAGCCTGCCTGGTGGTCTCTTCCTGGCATTAATGAGAGAATCCTCCAGGCAAACCTCTTCTCCTCACAAAGAAAGTAAAAATCTCTGTCCTTCTTGGCTGGAATGTGTTATTTTCTGTCTGTGAGGGCTGAATGCACAATGACCTGCCTACATGGATAAAAGCTCAGACAAGTTTGCTCAGGTCTGTTCACTCAAAGGGCTTCTTCACCTTGAGCTAACATTGTCCACAGGAATTAAGATTACAGATTTTTTTTTTTTCCTTTATACGTCCTTGTTGCAAAGGAGGAAGACAGGGTCACATTAAAGAATAAATAAGTAAAAAAACACACAAAAATCCCACCCAAATTAGATTTGCAAAAAGCCAAATTTTCAGGTGGACAGTTGCTGAAAAGATGAGCAGTTTATCCTTTAGAAACTTTTTGTTTCACTAAAATTACTTTAACAGTAAGGATTGAGGTGGGAGCAATCCTAAATCCTGAACAATATACAGAATGCTTCCTTTCTGATCCATCCATTCCACTGACACACAGATAAAGGAACAATTTTGATGAGACTCTTTGCATGGTTAGATTCTGTGTTTGTCTGCTCTCTCCAACATTTTGGTTTTTAACAGACAGATGAATGGGATGACTTTACTTGATTCATTGGCACTGTAAAGCACTGACTTCTTTAACAGCAATCATAAAAGGTTTCGAGATATGAAACAAGTGTTGCAGCATGGTCCATTGAGCAGAATGGAGAGCAGTGCCTTCCCCAGTGTCACTGCACATGATATATTTAATGATTGCTACCCTATGTTTGGATCAAAAGTGCTTTTAGACATGGGATTTCATCTTGTTCACACTTTTTGAAAAAGCTACAAAGACAGTCGTAGTTTGATTTTCCATATTCAAAACTCTGAAATGCTTTTTTATACATCAAGTCTTCCTAGCTTCTTTAATTTTCCTTTTAATATATCTGTACAAATATATGATAATAATAAAAGTGCAATGATTAAACATTAAAAAAAATGTTAATTATTGTCTGGAAAAGAACATAGAGTCTGCAACAATTTCAGTTTACTATAGCTATAAATGCATTACACCACCATTCTGCTTGCAGCTGTTCATGAAAGCCACAATATTCTACTGTCGTTCTCAATATCTTGAAACATTTTTCAGCAAGCAACATTTAGAAATGATATAGAAAAATGGACTTTTGTTTACCAGAACATTTCAAAATTTTAGTTTCATTTGTTCAGAGATGAAATACAATATTTTTTAAATTCCTAGAAAAATTGTTTTAATACATTTTTACTTGTTTAGAGTGTTGCATTTCACTATGTGTAACATTTTTAAAGAACATAATCCATTCTGAAAATGTGAAGCACTTCAATACTGTATGAAGCAGATATTTATCTAAATAAATAAATTGATCTGTGGAGGTATTACAATATCATGTTGTTTTCCTTGACCAAATTGTTGGCTTTTTTACCTTTAATATCTTGGGCTAACGTAGCTGAACCAAAGCTGAACCCCAAAGTTTAAAATAGTAGTGAGATTTTAAATGTAATCTTTGCCCACTAAGGAATATTAGGATAATTTCTCATCTGCAGGAAATAGTATCTTGCCCAATATTCTGAGGGCTTCTTTCAACAAATTCAGTAAGCAATTGATAGGCTGAGAGGACAAGAGAAAACAACCTCATTTGCATCAGGGAAGGTCTGGATTGGATATTCAGAAAAAGTTCTTTGCCAAAAGGGCCATCCAGCAGTGGCACAGCTGCCCAGGGACAAGGAGGAGTCCCCATTACTAGAGAGATGTAAAAGTGGCATTTGGGAACATGGTTTAGTGCTGGATTCATGGTTGGACTCCATGGTCTTAGAGGGCTTTTCCCACCTAAACGACTCTATGATTTAATTGAAATTAATAATTGAATAATTGAGTTGAATGAATAATTGAAAACTGACCAACAGGCAACAGTGTTGGGTAAGGATGTCTCACAGTGACCACGACCTGACCAAGGGCTCTCCCTGTGCTGTCCATCTCCTGCCTCCCTGTCCCTAAACCTCACCGAGTTCTGTCTGCTGTTGTTCCTGCACACCTGAGGCACAACCACAGAAATAATTCATCCATCTCCCTCCTGTGTTTCCATGCTCCTGGGCTGTGTCTTGCAGCCTTGAAGGGCAGCCAGAATCATCCACCAAACCATTTGGACTCAGAGCATAAAAACAACCCTGAGCAGCCTCACCACTGGGTGACAGAAGGAGCCTCTCTGAACCCCTGGGGAGATGTTAAAAATATATTGACTTCAAAATTGCTCACAGAAATAGGGAACAGCTGTAACAGAGCCACTTTACACCCTGGACTGTGTGAATTCCAAATCAAGAACCTTTCTCAGAGTTCTGTGCTCAATACAGGGTATAATCCACAGTCCTACTCTTTTGAAACAGATCATGATCCAGTTTAAATCCCCTCCTCTGAGCAGCCATTTTCAGACTATTTCATGACTTTTAGAAAAAAATTTCCTCATTCCAAGTGAAGCAGATCACTTGTTCCTGAATGATGGTTTCTGTTCCCAGATTATGTACTGTACCCTTAATTGTGCAGTTTGATAAAGGTAGTTGATATCCTCAGGATTTCTCTAACCTTTATTTTAGCACACTCCAGGATAGTAACACTCTAATCAATTATAGCATGCTGATGGCACATGGGGAGCCCTAAATCTCCTATTGACAGCTCATCAGGGAAGTCAGCACTTTTTTGTAATTTTCCATTTAAACAATTCCTTGGTACAAAGCCATCTCAAAGGCTCTACACTGTTTGTTCACTGTCCCATGATCCTGACATGGAGGATACAGAATTTCATATAATTTTATGCCTTATTTATGTATCTTTAGTTTGCTCGGTTCAGAATTTTTAGGTGTTTTAACTTCACAGAGGTACACAGGCTCATTTTTAGACAAGAAAAACACTCAGAAAAAAGATAAAGGGGAATAGTACTCATTTTTTATTCTGCTCTTTGGTTTTGTACTATATTCTCCATGTTCAGGGAACTGATGGGAAACACAATTTACTCCTTTAAAAGAATTTCATTTCACGGAATGCAACCTATACCAGCAATTCATACACAGATATACTGCATGAATTCAGCCAACAATCCATTTCAGTGACTAAATTAATTATATTTAAGCTTTCCAAATCATTAGATAGTACCTGCAAAACCACTTACATGACTTCCTCTTGATCAATGCTAAGTTATAGAAAATGTCAAATGAATTAAAGAAAAAAAATAATTCAGCAAAATTTAAATTATCAAAACCGCAAGCAAGGCACATTAACATAAGAAAAATAGCTGTGAGAGTTCATTCCACATGCTGAACAGCATCATGCAGAACACAGATTTTCCCCTATGAGGAAACCCCATCTCTGTGTATCAGATATACTTGGAAATAACAAATGCTGCTGTATTGGATATTTATTACAAAGTACTGTATAGAGAAAGAAAAGAAAGGTGAAGCCTTTTATTAGCTAAGATTCACTTTCCATGCAACTGTAGAGCTGTGACATTTGCAACAAAGCATAAGAACACAATAAATGTGATATACTAAGGGAGCTTTCAGACATACCTTTTCTATCCTTGAACTCTAAACAAGGATTTCTGCCTCCCTCTCTCCCATTATAGAAACCCTCTAAGTATTAAAATACAGCAATTTCAGATGGATTTAGATCATTGTCCAACTATGAATTGGTATTCTTTGGAAATAGCTATACTTATTTCAGAGTGAGGAATGGGAACTATCAATCCAGGGCATCTGCTGAACCTTATGTAAAGGTCAGTCAGTCCTGTTGTAAATGCAAACATTCTACATGGTACCCAGGCTTCCCTTTCATGACTGAAAATAACACCCTGGGCAGACAAGGAGGTTTCATTAAGTGAGAAAGGGAAGGAACCATTACAAAGAGAACTGATATGGTAAGTGTTCTTTAAGAGAGAAAAAGTAATTTTAAAAAATCATACAAATGCTGAATCCTTATTTTTTGTCTCCTTATGTCTAATGAAGTCCACAAACAGTCTGAGGTCAAAATGGTAGCTTCTTAAAATAGCTCCTGCACATGTGATTTTTCATATAGAGAGACTTAAAGTGAATAAGATCTTGATTTCAGAATAGTCAATAGCTATGAATGAAAGAATTAAGGTGCAAATTGTACCAAGAGAGAGAAATTGACCCAAATAAAAAATCATCTGACATCCCTAAGGCTTTCTTAGTTGAGGATTTTGGCACAGATTGGCTCTGTTTGTTTGGTTTTTACATCTATATCTACAAATTGCATCCACTTCTGTAAAATTGGATGTTTGAAACATCTCTTATGTTCTTCTGGTGTATTTGCAGCACTTTTAGCTGCTTCTGGTGCACAAAAAGGTATAAGAAATAAGGGGACATTCATGGACTGGGGCCAGCTCGGTGCATCTCATAAATTCACTGTTGTCCATAATTCTGATTAGTGAGGATATATCCCGGTTTAATTCTGGGCAATTTCATTCACAGCAGACTCCGGGGTGAGCACGTCTGAGTTGTTACTCAATGGCTCTGCTGTTGCTATGGGTAAAACACCCTGGGGAAAGAGCAGTCCCAGTGATCCCATGCAGTCAGGATGCAAAGCCTGTGCATGCAGAACTGCCACATCAGCACTGCCACAGCGGCTGCCAACACCACTCTACAAACTTTACTTTAAATCTCTAAAATATTCCCAAACTGTTCCAAATGTCCTTGCTGCTCAGGCATCAAAAAATACCTTTTCTGAGAGCTCTAAATATTATTTTAAGAGTTTGCCCAACTCTTAATCTTAATTGCCACATAGTATTTTCTGCCTGAAAACAGCTGTGACAAATCTCTTGATCAAAACACACAAATTGTTACTGACTTCTTCACTATCAGATATTTATGTTTTACTTTAAAAATGTTGCCTACAATTATTTGCACAGCACTATCTGACACAAACAAGATGCTATCTGTGGAGCATACATTTTACCATGTGAAAATCCATTATAGCAATTTTTCAGAGAACAGTTTAAATATACTGTTCCCAAGGTAAACTTCCTTGCTGTAACATAAATATGAGTTTGTAAAAGCTCCTAAGCAATGATTTACTACCTTGCAAGGTTGGCTTGGTACACAGTTGTGCAGTAGTTGTAGCTGAAACACATTTAATTCCAAACCTACATGATGACATTATCAATAAGTTCTGTCCTTAACTCATGGCCCCAACTTCTGAAGGCAAGCTTGCCAAATTCCTGTTACATATCCAGCTGACTGGAAGGAAAAGTAACATGGAAAAAAAGAAATATCTAGGCATACATCCTGACAGGATACTAACAAAAGAAACATGGGTTTTGGGGGTTCTGAACTGAGGGATCTACAAGTTGTTCATCAGTTATGAGCAGGAAAATCTCTACCAGCCTCTGGTGCTATTTTGGAAAACAAATGGGGAAGGAAAGGCCATAAGGAAGTGCATGTTAAAAAGCAGAGGCAAACAAATAGTGTTTCTTAAAATGCTGTGGACTTTAACTCATGATTTCTCAGTTTCTGAAGCTCAGCAGTTTGGGCTGCTTTGCCAGGAGAGGGAGAAGGAGCAGAACAAACCTCTCCAAGCCCTGTCTCGGGAGGGTCAGCACAGACACCCTGCACACACAGCTCCATAGGGAAGAGAACAGCTCTCTCTGCTCCCTGATTCACTCCCAAGGCTGTTCCCTGCAGCACTTCAGGCACCTCTCAGTGCCAGCAGTCACCGAGCCCTGCTTTGGACAATAAAGTACATGTTTTGCTTAGCAAAAGGAGGAAACAGCATTCACAGAGATGGCTGTTGCAGATTAGTGCCATAAATAAGAATAAAAGCTTGTTCCTTTTCTTTCTGGTCTGCAGGAAGCTGAACTGATAGAATACATTTGGTGAGTTTCTCTGCAGAAATCACAACACGAGCAAAGCACCAGTTCTTTGAAAACTGCAACCACCTTTGATGGTGCAAGCAGTAAATAACAAAGAATTCCCAGTCTCCTAATTAACATGAGAAATGTTTGCCTTCCTTCAGATATGCTATTGCAACGTGACTCACAAAATCAGGAGATGAAGACTGAATGGCTGAATATTCTGACAGTTTAATAGGAATTTATTACCAGAAAGTACTGCTGCATCATCCAGAGAATTCATCACAGACTGAAAACATGAAAGCGCCCAAGTTCTAAGTGTATTCTGAGATCAGTTAATTCCTCTATTTCTTCCTGCAAATAAAAGCAATACTTATAGCAGCTACTTTCAACACAGATTAATCTGTATATTTGTCTATCAATTTTGCAGCACTGTGCTCACACAAACAATAACACTTCTTATGTAGCCAGGGGTTCCTTATCATCATCAGGTAAGTTTTGCACAACACTTTTATGTGAACACATATTATTAAAGACTGACCACTGTAAGTGACTAAAAGCTTCACTAAAAAAAAAAAAAATCTATGTAATCTTTTTATTACTATAATCTCGTAGGGATAGAGAAATTTTATCTTGAGGCAAAAACACAGGTTTGGTTGTTGTTTCTTTTTAATTATAAGAAACTTTATTCCTAGACCAATTCTGAGATTGAAACATTCAGTCTTTGTGATCACTGAAATAACAGTCTTAGCAACAGTATCAGATGAACAAAAGTAAATTAAATTTTAACAACATTCTGATTTGCAGATTTTTTTTTAATTCTAACCTACAATTCTTAGCACTGTGGAGGAAGGATAGTCCCTGCAGCAATGCCTCTTTGTATTTTTGCCACTGTATCTAAAGGATATCTTAGAGGAACAAACTAATTCCACTGAAATGCATCTTAAAAGCTTCCTGCAAAAGACAAGGGTGATGACAGAGGAATATTACTGACACAGGAGGAGATACCCTTCAGATCTCCAGGATGCTGAACCTGGGCTCCACACCCAAATCAAGCTCCAGAGATCAGGCCGCAACTCAATTAAATTTGCCCCATCATCACATAAAAAAAGCCCAAACAGACAACCCAAGCTGTTCTCTTTTATACCATGTTTTGATCCTTAATTCTTTTAATCTGCCTCGTATTTCCCTCCTTTTTTTTAAAGGGATGGGATGGCAAAAACTTCTCCTTTCATGAATTGTAGACAATATTTGTACCCACCGGCAGAACTGAGAGTGAAGCAGAGTTTTAGACTCTGAAGAACATTAAGGATGTCCAAACAGGGTCACTCAACCCATCGGTCACTCGGGCCCAAACAGCTTTAGGGAAGTGAATTCTGTTAATTGGGTTCAGTAGCTTGAGCTGCAGGACACAGAATTCACAATATTGAGCCACTGGCATTAATGTGATAAAAGAGTTACAGGCCAGCATGGTAGAAAGAAGAGAAAAAAAAGCTTATAAACCTAATTTAGTGGATAAAAGAAACCCTTCTTTAACATTCCAGTTGTCTTTGCTTCATTGTATTGATTACAAAACAACAAAATTTTGACTTGAGGTTTCTGATGATATAAATAAATGCTGAGCTCTCAAAACATTTTCAGGAAAAAGTTTCTATTGAGAGGGAGGTAACACATCCTAAGTTTGACAACAGCTTTGTCATTAAGGAAAAGTTAGCGAAATTTTTCATTTTGTTTTACCAGCTGATTTACAATGAGGATTAAATGCTGGGCTAATTTCTAAGAAAATTTCAAATTATTAAAAACCCCCAACAAACAACCTTTTTTTTTTTTTGTTTCTCCTGGGTTATGCAGGTGTTCTTACACTTCTTTAAATTTCATAAAGATCACAGACATAATTTTCAACCAAAGTGCAGTTATATCTTTTCCTCACTGTAACCACAGAGGATCACTGGTGCCACACAACTGCCTTTGTATTACAATTTTTAAGTACCTCCATGTAGTATTTGTTTTTAAATCTTATTTTTCTCTCTTTCACCTACACATTAACTCACATCCCATTAAAATAAATGTAGTTCAGAAGTTCAGCCACCAAAGGCAGGACCATCAGGCTTCAGCAGGGTCAAAATTTTACCCAATGTGCTTGTTAAGTAAATTTCCAACAGGATGGACTTATGCAGGTTAAATGAGTATTTAAAGATTTTGCTGAAGAGGGACCATTAAACAGGAAGGGAAGGAGTAAAGACTACAGTAAGCTTTCAAAATTATAGCCTATCAAGGTCTCCCCTCCTAATGATGTACATAAAATTATACAAAATAATAAAAGATTAAAAAAAATATAGGCCACCCTCAGAAACACCTCCAAATTAACATGTATGATATTCAACAATTTTTTTAAGCTGATGAGAAATGGAGTTTGATTTAAAGATGAAGGGGCCCCTGTGCACATCAGCCCTGCTCCCCAAAGGAGCTGACAAGTGATGCTGGAAGGGCTGAGACAACAAACACAGCACAGCAAAGGAGCAACAGGGGAGGAAAACCCATCCAAGCTGCCCTGACCATGGGGATGAAGCACCCAGGGGCAGCACTAAGGGAAAGGATTCTGTCTGGGTGTTATGAGTTCCAAAATGCTTTTTGAGGAGGAGCCATCACCTCTCTAGAGAGGAATCTATTTTCCTCATCACAGAGAGCAGGGGGCAGCTTCCAGCTGCTATCTCTGTGAAATCAATCCCATTTATGAGGTGGACCACCCCTTAGTATTTCAGCTTAGAAGCTTTTTAGTACTATGAATTCAAGAGGTTTCTCACAACACTTAAAACATAAGTTTGTCTCTACTGTAAGGTTAAAAGTGCAGTCACAAACAGATTGCAACTCATCCTTGAATATATAATGGTATAAGGTGATTCCTTAATTAGGATTAGCTTGCTAGATAATGTCCAAGTGTGAGAGATTACTGTTGATGACCATTATTATATTTTAAATGAATCACAGTTTAAACTTACCTACATGAATCTTCTTTTAAAAACTTCAGCATCAAGCTAGCCCAGCTTAAACCTGTTCACTAAATAAGAACTATCTTCCTGTTTTAAAATTAGGCCTATTGCTCTTCCTGGTCAGAAAGGTAAGGACTTCTGCATTTCTCACTTTCCCAAGCTTGCCTAGCTACATTTCCACACTTTATTGCTATGTAAGGTTCTTCTAGGAGGAAATGCTCAGATTGCTTAAAGGCTTTGAACTTAGTCCACTTTCTTCCCCCTTTAGTGATAAATAAACACATACCAGGGTGGCAGCTGTTAAAGGAGGTGCCAGGTACATAAATCAAACAGACAGAGCCTAGAGGGGAAAAAGTCTCAAATGATAAATAATTACCAATTCTACAGAGCTTGATTACTGCAGAAGTAATGGCAGAGTAAAACAGACCAGGATTAAGGCAGAGACCTGAGCCAAGAGCCTGAGTGGCACTGGGACAGGAGGATTCACCCTTGTGCTCAGTGGGGACACAAACCAGGGCCCTGAACTGCCCTGGGAACCCTTTGCCATCAGAGACCCACTTGGGTCAGCTGGGTGATGATCCAAGGTCTGGAATGTTAAAGTTTCAGGGTGTCAATTATTTCACAGATTTTCCACACCCCCTTTATTGCTCTGGTTCCCAAACTCTCTCCACTAACATGCTGAGAGGCCCAACACTGAACATGTAACTCAGTCTCTCTGGGACTATATTAACTCTTAAAATTTGCTTTTCTGAGATGTGCTTGTCAGCAGCTGTTTTGTAGCGATTTTTTTCCTTCCTCCTTTTCCCTGTTAAAAAATGTGATTTCACAATAAATACTGATATAGGTGAAACTATTTTCTACTCCATGATTTAATGGGAACAAATTTTCTTGCAAGTTCTACAGATTTTAAAATTATCCAAGTGATAATTTATTGTAATTGCTTAGAGTTAAATCAGAGCATGTCTTTCCAAATTCAACATTTTTGTAACTGTCAGAAGCTTAGTATTTTAGTTTCAAGAAATGAATCTGTAGCATTTAACTTCATTTGGCTTTTCCAATACTGAACCAATGAAGCAAAATTAGGACACCATGATATTTTTGGTCAGAAAGAGGTTTGAATAACTCAGATGTGTTTTAGGATAGCAAAGAGTTAGCTAAAAGGGTGAATGGAATTGCTGATCTTAAAAAGAAACACAGATACCACAATTCAAGAACATGATCAAGAAGCTTTGGCTATTAAATAGGATTTTCAACAACAATTAATGCTAAAAAAGCAAATAGTCAAAAGCTACTCTGTGGTCAGATTTTTCACTTCAGGCTACTTATGGAGATCCTTTAATCCAATCTTCAGTTATTATGCTCTTGACCAAAACTCCAGGGAAAGATGGTGAGGGACAGCTGAGAAGCTAGACATATCAGTTCACATAAGGATGCATAATTAACCCAAATTAATGCTACTAAAGATAATCATACAGACAGTAGATCATGAACTTTACGTCAATATTTAGAAAAAACAGTGTGTTGATTTTCATGCCCATGTTGCCATAGCTGTAGCAGCAAGACAGAATCACATACTTTCAACTTGAAAAAGTCATACAAAACCTCCCAAGCCTGCAGGTAAATTTGAACTATGCTTAATCAAACAAGAGATTGTAGTTCAGCACAATATTTCAGGCAGGGATATGGGGGAAAAAATACCCCAAAGCAACAAATTATGGAAGGGCTCATGAGCTGCCACGAGCAAATGAATGGATTGTTACAAGAGCCGTGTCCAAGAGTCTGATACCCTCAGTCTGCAGTCATGAAAGACAAGACAGTTCTACAGAAGGAAAAGAAAAAATGCTGAAAGCCAAATAAATATTTAATGAGCCTAGCTCCCTCTACATTTGAAATTTTCACCCCATTTATTTGCAGAGCTCCCTGGCCTTAAGAAATCTAGTATGGAGGTTATTGGGGAAGGCTGCCTAGAGCCTGGCCCAAACATTCTGCTCTCCAGCTGGAAAAAATCTCTTTGCTGGAACACCTTGGTTGCATCTCTCTGCTACTAAATCCGTGCCCAATACCAATACAGGGGCATTACAGACATCCCAGCAGCCCTCTTTGTGTTACGTTGTAAATGCAGACTTTTTTACTAGTGGCTTTATAGATATTTGAGTATCCAACATAAAATATTCCATTACAAAGGGGAAAGCTAATAAGAAGCTATAACACAGCACAGCAAGGGCAGTGATCGGGCAAACGGAGAGAATTATGAAAGATATATAAATAAATTTGCTTTTTCACTCTGAAAGGTTACAGCACATACATGCAGACAATCTATAATTCTCCCATTTGCAGCACTGACTGCAACATTTACTGATCTGTGTTACTGTTGCACTCGTTTTAGGAAAGATGAGCTAAACTCATCCCTATTACAGGTAAAGCATAGTCTGGATGCCAAAGATCCAGAGACTTGTCATCTATTTTGATACTGTTATGTTAATGCTGGACTGGCAGAGCTTTTACTTCACAGGAATGGGTTCCAGTGAAGCTCCTTCCTGTGATGCTTTGCCTGGAGTCTCAGCAGAATGGAAATCTTTATAACCCCATAAGGATTTTATGACAGATGCCTACAGGAATACGCACACATATACGGTGTGAGCTAAAGCAAAGCAGCCTCGCGGTACCTTCAAATTCTGATCAGCTTTAAATGCTAACATATTCTTGTCTGGTAAAAAAGCAGATAGAAAACATATCTCCCTAGAAATAGCTGATATATTTCTAAAATTTTTAACAACAAAATTAGATACCTTCAGGCAGCTGAACCATACTTTGTCAGTAGTCTTCCATGGCGGGAAAATAAAAAAGCCCAGCATTGAGAGAGAATCATAGAATAGTTGGGAAAAGACCTTTAATTCTCATCTGCAATTTGGAGCCTCGGAGTACAGAAGCCCTGGAGGAAAAATGTGTGCCATGGAACAGGTTTTGCAATCCCTGCTTCCAGTGTGCACCCTTATGCTGGAATTTATCACGTGAACATTACTGGGTTGGGTAAAGCTATCTGCACTTTAGAGGGGTACCAAAAAATATTGCCTTCAGCTCCTCTGTTCATTTTCATCCCAAATACCACCAGACTGACTTGCACAAAAGCACACATGGGACAAAACTTCTTCTCTACTATAATGAGGCAAACAGTTGCAATGGTTCCATAAAACAGAGAAGTAAAACAACAGGAAAGGGAGCACCAAATTCTCCAGTGGTGCAGAAATCCAAATTCTTCCAGAGTTATACCCAAAGGCAATTTGGTCAAAATCAGCATTCTGAGATTCAGTAGTAATTCCCACTGTATCTTTAATTAAAATGAAACCCAAGCAAGCACAACCTGTGAGCACAAAGTGAAATGAATCTATTAATTTACAACACAACCAAACTCAGTAGCCACATTATCCTGGAGGCAGGCTGCCGACTCAGGAAGGGTCGGAAGTAAATAAATCATCTCTGACTGTGATAAATGATCAGTGCAGGATGTGTCAGAGTGCAGGCCTGATCAGCCATCGTGCTGAAATGCTCTCAGCTACCACGGGAGGTTTGGGGGCCTGCAAATATGAAATTGGCTCTTGTTAGTGTCAGAACTGGGCAAATGATTTGCCATGAATTAATACAAAAGCAGAGCTCAGCCCTCTTCACATTTCTGAGCGGTGAAAAAGGCAGGTAGTGTTTTTTAATGTGCTTGCAGCAGTTGTTCCACTTTCTTTCCCCAGAATTGTAAATTCCAGTATTTTTTTCCCATGGTTATCTATTAACAATATGTCATGAATGGTTTAACTCAAGACACATCATTTATCCTCAAAATCCCAATGCTTCATGCCAGTGTTAACAAAAATTCATGCTGAAAATGTTCTCAATCCAAAATAAAACATCATTAAGATGCCTATATGTCACAAAGAGCTATTAAGCAGGGGAGCAGATCCCATTCCTTTTACATTCCCAAGCTCAGTAATGATTGTGTCACATTCTGGTACTTTGTCACCTATTGTATAGCTCTGACAGGTGCAGAGACATATGACACTCAGGTCCATGCTTGGAGGCATGTGCAGAAAACCATTTTGCTTTGTTTTGTTTTTTAATTAAAAAGAGATTAACAAGAAAAACTGTCAAACCAGAAAGAAAAAAAACAAAAACATACCATCAAATAAGAACGTTGAAAAAGCCCAGACAGGTGACATTTCACAAAAATCCCACAAACATCAATAACAGAAGTAGATTGCAGAAGTGGGCTGCATTTATCTCAGCAAATGCCAGGACAGCAGCACGGGCACACTGGCACTGGGGAGAGCTCAGCAGCCTGGGGGCCGTGGGAAGGCAGAGCAGGGCTGTGCTGCTGCAGGAACTGCTCTGTCCCACCCTCGGGTGTGTGACAGCACCTGCTGCAGGTGACACGGCATTCAGAGACTGTGAGAGGTGACCGAGTTTCTGAGAGGGTCAGACTCCACAGGACAACGTCCCCAGGGCTGTGCAGAGAGCACAACAGCAGCTCTCAGGGAGCCTGGGCAAGGTCAGCCTCTCCCTAAGGTTCCCTTTTCTCCCTCTCTGGAGCCAACATGAAAGCCAAACCTACTGGCAATGCCAATGCCAGACAGAAAACCCTGCACTGTGACCATGTTCACAGGGGCCAGAGGATGAGGGAAGAGACCAGGACCTGACTCCATGTTTCAGAAGGCTTGATTTATTATTTTATAATATATATTATATTAAAACTATACCAAAAGGAGAGAAGAAAGGATTTAATCAGAAGGCTAGCTATGAATAGAATAATTAGACTAAAGGTTTCTTAACAGTTTGCAAACTTACTGTTATCATTTGATTGTAAATGTCTCCCTTCTCTTTGATATTATTGGCGCAATTACAAAATTAGGGCCACAAAATTAATTAAAATCTCAATTATGTGGAATCTTCCTTGCATTCTGCAATTATATAAAGGAGTAAGTTACCATAATTCCATAAAAAAAGAAAAGAAGCAATACCAAGAGAGAAACACAAAGCAAACGATGGGAAAAGATAAAGGATTTGATTTTTATGTTAGATATGTGGGCACACAGAGCTGTATATCTTGTAGAATCAGCTAATGTAAATGCATTACCAAATTGACAAGACATAGCATAAAAAAAAGGTATGAATCCATTTGTCTTAGATGCCATCACTGATTCTGGGCTGTTTTTATGTATCCCTGAAGTTCCAAATTATTTAGACCTGGGGTACTGAAATGTATGAAATGTATCAGTGAAACAACATCCCCAACCTTTCCTTCTAAGTTAATATGAAAGAGGTTTTTCTAATCCTTTTGGGAACAGAGCAGACAGTCAAAACACATCAGAATATTTTTTCTATTTCTCACCTGGGCAAAAAATTGAAAATGCTACAACAAATAGTTTTGCCATCTCTTGTGACCAAACTGAAAGTCTCATTACTCTTGTTGCTGTCTAAAACTATCATTTTCAGATGCTAGTGATAACATGAGAAGCTCAGTTTTCATTATTAGAAAATAAAAACTTTCCCAGCTATCATATCGAGTACAGATGCATGATAACACACGATCAACTGTTAAGACATAATGAGAAAAAGAATTATTTAAAATAAAATTGTGACTTTGATGAAGAATATTAATATTAAATGGTTATTAAGTATTGCTTGAGAACACTGAATTAAATCCTCAATGCAGTATCCAATATTCAAGAAATAGCACCAGAATAGTTAAAATTGCATAGAAATAATAAAATATCAAAGGGTGGAGGTAGGAACAAATCTACCCCGAGGGTTTTAGTTTCCTGTAACAGCAGGGGATTTGTTAGGCAAAAATTCCAGATCATGTCCTATTGCACACTTGTTCTGTAAAAGAATGGAAAAAACCTTCAGCTGCTCTGAGGGAGGGAAAATTCCTGTGCATCTCACGTGCAGGTGTAAGCTTGAGCTCATCATCTACACCCTGCAAATGGAGAGCACATCACACCATTTTCTTTGATTCTAATTTGTCTTTTGCTACAGTGTTTGGTTTTTCAGAGTTAGATGGGGAGGGACAAAAAACTCAGCACAAGAACTCCGAGACAAAACAGTTTGTTACTCATTTGTTCCAGTGTACACTGCAAACATCAAAAGCTTAGTGCAATATATGTGGTGCAGACAAATGGAATTTTACTTAAACCCCACGGGAGACACCAGCATGCTGAGTGCCCAAAGATTCCTATCCCACCCTCAATTTTCTCCTTCCAAAAGCATACATTTTTGTGCTATATAATCCTTTCTATACACTTGCCAAAATGACTGTGGGATGAAACACCACAGTACACTGCCAAGGCAGTGGCAAGGTGAGATGCTGTTTGTTTGTTTTTCTGTCGCATCAAATCGACAATGAAAAGAATGAGAAAATTGACAAAATGAAAATTAAAGGGAACAGCTTACTGCCAATTAAGAAAACATGTTCAGCTGGCATTTTGAACAATATTAATGCACAAACAGACAGATCTTGGGGACTAAACTGAGCCCCAGTCACTCACTAACAACTCACCCTGCTCTGAACCTCAGTGGGTTCACAGGCCACTAACTAATATTCAGCTAAGAGGCTTTAGTAATGTAGATTAATGTTTCATGCTCTAGGGAACAAGCTTATCACAAACTGTGTTGAGAAACTCTCTTTCCCCCTCCAGGGAACAGAATTATATAATCTGTTAAGTACATTATGGTTTCTTAGCTCTTTCTAAGCCTTGGTCCAGCAAAAACTTCTGCTGGGGTAGGTGGGCAAAGGGTCTCTGTTCCAATGCCCAGTACCCACCAGAATGACACAAAATAAATACATTAGCAGCATTCCGGCTGTGCTGCTCTTATTCTGTTTAATTCCATTAGAACATAGCCCCTATTTTCTATCTGTGCTCCTTGACAATTGGCAAATGACCATGAAAGAGCCCATGTTTGCAATCACACAGCCCAGCGCTCCCCCAACCAACCAGAGAACCCAGGAGCAAAGGGATATTTGTGGACTCCTACCAGCACCTTCCCTTTCTCATACAGGGATGGAAAACAGAAAGAGAATTAGGTTCCAAAGCAACATTCATTATTAAGGTCATATCTTACAGCAGGCATGGCTACTGCAGCCAATTCTTGTTGCAACTTAAACTGAACGTGCAGCCATGTGATAAGAGATATAATGAGATTTTTAACACAGGGCTGCATCTGAGTGTTTGACAAAGAAAGATTCAGCTGGGGTACAATGAACTGTTATTTATTTCCATTTGAGTTTAGCAAAGGTTGTCCTACACAACTGTGAAACAATTTTACACTTTTTAAATGTATTAGCTTTGAACTGAAACAGTAAATAAACTATTTATTTGGATTTTTTTTACTATCTCAAAATGGATTAAGAAGGGTGTGTAGAGAGTATAACCACCACAGAGAACAATTTTTTGATGGCAGGTTAATGGGATTGCAAAGGGTTATTTTGCTGGAGAGGAGATTTTCAGAAGCTTTCTCTCTAATGAAGGTTTTGTTCCTCACTTACAAAGTGTTTTTTGCCTTTCTTTTTCACCCTTTTTCTTCTTCTTCTTTTAAACAAGTCAGGGAAAGGTGAATTGCCTTGGAGAACCGTGTTGTCATTGGACTAAATTAAACCTTAAAAGATCAAAGCTTTCAAAATCATGCTGAGATCAAACTGGGATCTCTGGAAGATTTAGAGGGAAGGAAAAACACTGATCTTTATGGTTTGTCTGAAAACATATTGCTCTTCAGCTTCTCAAACATGCAGCAGGAACATTCCCATGTAAAAAACTCCCGATCTTCAGTGATGGCAGAGCAGATTTTAGATAAATCAGTCTCTCCTGAGAACAGGTGAAATTCACCTCTGTTCCAGGAGTCCACAGGTCCTTCCCTGGCCATGTTCATTTAACTCTCTAATGGCTCAGTGATTTTGCTATATATTTTCTCTCATGTGACCTTCTAAATCTCCCACCTCCCACCAAAGACTGTTGAAGATAAAATAATGTTTAAATAAATTAAAAATAATATATAAATCTTTCACAGCAGCAGAGAAAACAATTTTTAAGTCAAATACCTGCTTTCTTCAGAAAGCTCTAGGGACTAAAACGGCCTTAAATGTCCATGGGGCCTGATATAATTTTTCTCAGGTTGAAAATGACCTGTACCTGCTGCTCCTGGTACATCTGTCAGCAGAGGCTGCCCCAGCCAGCCAGCACCAGAGAATCATTGTGCTCTGGGGGTAGGGGAGAGGGGGCACACACCTGCTGGAGAGCCCCGTGGAAAAGAAGCAATTGCAAAGGTCACCTGCTTGGGATTTTGCTCTCAGGGCTGTTGTGATTATCTTTTCCCTAGAGGAAGGACAGAGAAGGACACTGACACAGTGCCAGGGGCTGGTCTTGCCTGCATTAGGAGCTGGTTCCACCTACAGCCGTTTCTCACACGCTTGGCAGACTCAGAATTGCTGTGTGTGTCCTGTGGCACAGCTGTGGTGGTTAAAGCCACCTTTTAAAGCTCATTCCCTCTCACCAAGGTCTCAAGGACTCCACCTGCCACATGCTTGTCTAAACTTGCAGCCAGCCAAGCCCAAGCCACAGACACCAACTCCAACCACTCCAAACCCATTCCTGCTTTGGATGGTGAGCAACAATCCTTGAGGAAACTGGGACACTGATCCCAGCCCCTGCTCTTCATACAACCTCAATATTTCCAAACACTGGGGAGAAAATGCCTGGGAAAGCTGCTGCAACTTGTAAAGGCACCAGATGTAAAGAGTAAAGTGTTTAGCTTTCCAAATGAATCAGGTTTCAACATTGCACAGATGCACAAATAGCATCGAGCCAAATTTAAATGTTTGCCGCCACCACATCCATCAGAATTTTCCCTCAAAAAAACTCCCTCTCTTTATTAATAGAAATAATGTTTCTGTGTGAGCATTCAAACATAATTCTTTCTGGGATTTCCTTTAAAGAACTGATGATGGCACATATTCCTGGAAACAGTCAATTCAGAGGAAAAGAAGAGGAACAAGAAATGTATTCATTTAAGTCCTTAACTTTTGACTATTAGTACTCACAAATCACTTTAAACCATTTCCAAATGATTATTTAGACTTTACAATAACAAAGATCAATCTGACAGTTTATACTGGCAAAAAATATCTACATCAAATTATTTCAGCAATTTCCTCAGTGGATTTAAATTGCTGAAATTCAATACAGTGTGTGGAAGGATCACATTTTACAACACTGCAGCATATATTCTAAAAGGAATTCAGAGTTCTAGCAGTATCAATAAAGAATTAAAAGTCTACATGGTATTTCATAGAGCAATTCACTTATCTATGTTAAGAATAGGACAGCAGTTACAAATCCATGCTATTTCAAAAGGCACAATCTGTAATATTAACTAGATTGAATCACAGTTTAATTCAAACTAATTGTGTCAGATGGGGTTACACTACACAGTCACACTGTATTTGTTTCATTTCTAGAATGTTTTCATGTCACTTATAGAAAACTTTAGCTCAGTACCTTCCATAAGCAAAATGGAAATCTATATTATTTCTGGCAGATTATGAGGGGGCAGAGCAGGGGACAACAGGATCAGCTGAGTATTTCTGAGATTTCAGCAACCAGGTTTTCTGCTTCCAAAACCATCAAAACTGTACTATGCTTTATTACAATGAATTCACAAATGAGTCCAACAGAAAGATAAATCCAAGTATCACTCATGCATGAACACTACTGCAAAACAGGATGAGAAATTATTTGGCCTTCAAAATACAAAGATGAAGCATATAAAAAAGCAGGTTTACTCTGTGATTTTCTCACAGTTCCTCTAAACCATGGTGCAAGTAGCAAGGCAAAAATGACCAAACAAAAACATCCTAGAAGCTGCTAAGACGTATTCAGCTTGTTCTTTTGTATACACAGAGATGTACGATTGTTAATGCCAAAGAAAGCATAGCTTACACTCCCAAATGCTGATTTATCAAACTAGAAAATTAGAAGAGACAATTTTCCTCCTTCTGATTTTCAAAAAAATTTGTTTTGCTTCAAAATGTACACCTCATTCAGAGTTTCCATCCATCTCCTGAAATATCCATCAGATCATGTTTTTCTTCCACCACCTTTAACAAAATGGCCCAATTGCTGCAGCAAAACATGCAACAGAGTTCTCTTGTGCAGTATCACCTCTTTCTAGCACACATTGTCAAATTCAAGTAACAAATGAGAATCATGCTGTATTTTACCCAAGGTTTCTGAACCCCCTGAGAAACTTTGTGTTCACAAGTGTGACTTGAAACACTCGCAGAGGACCTCAGCAACCCCCTTTGGGAAAAGTCCAACTAAGCCTTTAAACACGTGCATGGTGCATTTTATGTGAACATGAACATCTCCACCAATGTCATCAACTCTTCAGCAGCCTTAAAATTAAATATGAGCTTAAAGCATTTTCCAGATTAGGCCCTCTCTCCTTACTTTATTAAAATGGGACAGTGGCTATAAGCCAGCAAGAACTCTAGTGATAAAGTAGAAGACATAAAGTTGGAGAGAGATGTGATAAAATTCACTTCTATACATGAGGAAATGACTCCCATAACTCATTTCAGGCTTTACTTCTAGTAAATAGCCTGGCCTTGTAAAAAAGCCACCTCCGTATCATTCTGGATGCACACCACACTGACTGCTGACTAGCTCTAATTCCACAGAGCAGGGACCTTTCCTAGGGGCTTTTTTCCTTTTGTTTCATTATCTTTACTGGATTTGTTTCTTACCCTTTGGATTAAAGCAGTGAATATAGAATAGAAAGAAAAAAAAAAAAAAGAAAAATTCAGAAGGAAGACGGACCTAGTGAAGAGGCAAAAATCACATTGCAATTTCTCTTCTGTTCCACGGGCTGGATGGGTGATCTACCTTTCTTTCAACTTGCCTTTGCTGGAGGCAAGAATAGTGACAGTATGTTATAGGACTAGCCAAGGTGCAGAGCAGCTGGATTCCCCAGCCTTCTATAAAAAGCCCAACAGGATGAATTTTGGTAAGGTCTAAAACTATCAATTACCTTAACACAGCTCTTGCAACATTGACTGCTGAGATATATAATCTGGAGAAAGTTCTGCTGGCCAAACACACGTTCTCCATTTTACTGTATTGTGTAGCTGTCCAAGAAGTATCTATCCAAATCTTTGAAACACATAGCTGTGAATGGATTTTTATAGGGTGCACAAAAACCCAAGGCCACAGTGACTTCTGTTAGTTTGGGGTCATTAATTATCTGCCATCTCTTCATATCAGACACTGCTAAAACAGAGAAAAAACAATTCCTACTTTAAGGGATCAAGTCTTCAGTGACAAAAAAGGCACAGAACATAACTGGAACAAATTTATTTCTGCAATAAAAGACAGCAGGGACTTTGCTCACATTTAAAAGTGTGGTGCTCTGAAAATAAAGCCTTAAAAAAATTAAGAAAACAAAACAATGAAAGTACTGTGTTTACAGAAAAGTCTCCTAAAAGCACATTTTACATTGTTGAACAATAGGAATGAACCCAGTACAGCACTATAATGTACTTTAGTCTTGGTCATTTGTTAGGATTATAAAATTTATATTCCCTATGCTGAAATAGATAAGAAAGGTAAGCAAATAAGACACTACACAACACTCTGGTTTGAACTTGGCTCTTGCAATTATTGCAGCTCAGTAGAAACTTCCTCACCTTATTATAAGTCTATCCCATAAATATTCAGGCTAGAGGAGCTTGGTGTGCATCCAGCTTTACAGAGAAAATACGAAGATACAGTGAGACACAAAAAATGCCCACATGTCCCTGGGGGATGTTATAAAGTCACAAAGTCCTGAAGATTGTCCCCAGGAGAGCCTCCACATTTGCTGTGGAGGGCAGGTCTGAGAGAGTCTGTGGTGTGAGTGCCACAGGCTGTGTGTGCCTGTCTCATACAGTACAGCACTGTGGGGCAAACCATCCCCAGTCAGAACAACCCCCAGACAAACAAAGAGCCTCTAAATCAGGAGCCAGAGAGCAACTCAAATGAGCAGGATTGAGGATCACTTAAATTATTGGAATCCGCTGCTAGTCAGCGTGCAAATTCTCAGTTGGTACTTTGGTAAGATCTGCTGCAGGAAGCGGTGCCTGAACAGCACAGAGAGACAGAAATTACAGCCCAGGCCTGAGGACCAGCAGCCTTTTACACATCCACACTCTGCTATTTGGGTAATGCTCTGGGCAAATTTACCTGAATTTACTACAGCACTGAATCGGTAATAGATTGGGTACAGATGTTCTTGTCAGTTTAATGTTAATGCAGGATTATAGATGTAAAGAATCCTGATATTTTTAATATTTTTTTACTAATTTTTTAAGTAATTTTCTTTTAAACAGTGTAGGCTATGCATAGTCATGTTAACAAAGCCTAACAGGATCCAGGAAATGTCTTGGTACTTATACAGACAAAGCCTCTTGAATTTTTTAAGTCTACTACTATATAATCAGAATTATCACACTTCTTTTAATGTCAGAATTCACTATAAAATTTTTAAGAGAGATATTCCCAGCAAATCCCATCTCCTTTCCTTCTCCTAGGCACCATTATTAAACTAAAAGGGAAACATGATGAGAAAGAATATGCATCTTCAGAACTGAATCATCAGCATGAAAAGTTTTCTATTTTCAGGATATTACCCAATGGAATACACTGACTTGAATTCAAGTAAAAATTGTCTTGTTGATTTTTATGTTTAAATTTCATTAATTTAATTTTTTAACTATCTTGTTCTGATATCAGACATGAGAGGCTGTTCTCTCATTTTACAGAATGCTGGTGGATCTGATTAGTTCAATACATGCTTCTGGTAACCTACCTGAAAACACATATAAATACCTGTTCCAAAATGAAGATTCACCCTAGGAGACCAACACATGTCATGAAGGATGCCTCCTCAGACAATATTTAGTCTTGGAGTGTTTTGTGAGGGCCAGTGAACATACAGCTACTTAAGCAAAGATCTATAAAATCTTTTTTTGTTAAGCAATAAATAATTTTTCTAAATATTGTAATTTTATTATACATTTGCCCGGCTAAAGGTGACCCCACAGAATGAACCAGCTGAGGAATCGTAGCAGCCATAGATTCAAATACTGCTTCTTGAGAAAGAGAAAAGGAGAAATTTAGATGGATAAATCTACCTTGTTGCTAGGTGGCAAAGCTGTTCTTTGATATCCAGAATTTACTTTGAAAATAGATGGACTGAATTCATCTTCACTACCAAAGAGCAGCCCTTTGCCAAACAGCTGAAGTCACAGCCTGATGGAGTGGCTGTACCTCTGCAGCAAAATAAAAAAAAATATGGATAATGTGAAACTTCTGAGATGGAAGAAATGAAGAGAGGATTCTGTTGCAGACAGGCTGCAATTATTAACAGTAACAGGAAAAAGTTGTGCCCTGACCTCCAAACTAGCACAGCCTTTCAGAGTGACACTGCAGACACAAACCTAACCCTTGTTCAGTCAGACCAAAACCCCAGCTGGAAATGAGACACACAGAGCACTTGCTGTTATCCATCCTGTGCCTCACCACTAACAAATCTTGGGAGAAAAAAAAGTTCCTTTCTGGATGCACACAAATCACCAAAAGCACACACAATGGAAATGAAATCCAGACATAACAGCCTGCTTTCCGTTAATGAAAATTTCATGTATAATTACTTGCATAATCAAAATCCCATTGATTTTAATGGGAATCTCTGAATAAGCAAATGCCCTCTAATCACCTTCAAGGTATGCAGGTAAGTATAAGAAAACACACCTTATCAGAATTTCAATGTGGGTATAAAGACAGAGTTTCACATCAGTTGTGGTTTTTGTGTGTTTAGTTGGCTATCAGATAGTGATATAATTATTATTGTCATCAGGATAAGTTACCCCACAACAATGTCAATATTGCATTTCTTCCTGTCAGCCATGAAAGTGAGGAATCAAGTCAATGTATATGGAAGTTCATGCTCAGTCTCTTTTAAATGAGCCTATTTTATATGAATTTGGTTTTAAAAAACATCTTTTCAATCTTGGCCTTGATATTTCATTACAGTCTGTATCTATCTGTCTACAGTCTGTATCTGTTCTAACTAGAGTATGATTTTCTTTTTCCAATTAATGTTCCTTACATTATCTGGCAGTCTTTACTATTCATCTTAAGAACTCCTCCTGGCATTTGGTGGAGCCAGTTGTGCATGCCAGAGTGTTTTTAATTCAATAATAAAACCATGTGCTAAGGCAGTCAATTGACAACTGTTAATATTCAGTTCTTGTTCTTGATTTCTGCATTCTTAAATGGCTCTGAAATATCAGTGCAGCTCTGAGGGAGAAGGTTCTGGCTGCTTCACCTGCAGACATTGGAAGCAACTTTCTGTTAAAGTATTAATTGAACAAAGTTTAACTAGGAGGTGTTTATTCCTCAGACCATGCCACACCAGTCCATTCACTTGGATCTCCAGCACCAAGTGGAAAAATAAACTCAGCTGGACCCTGGCAGGGCTGGATAGTGCTCCAGAGAGAGGATGCTGCTGTGAGCATGGGGGCTCAGGGAGTGAGGCCTCCACCATCAAAAGACCTCAAGAACAGTAGTTTAATCTCCAATTTTTAATCCTAAATGTATCAGTAGAACATTTAAACACTCAGCAAGTTTTAGTCCCTTTCCTCTACAATAAGACTTAGAATTCAGCCCAAGTGCTTTAGGATTAGAAATGGACTTAAGCATGTCCTCAGAAGTTTGAATAAATGAAAGCCTTGACACAGATATATATATGGAGATAAATATATATATATATATATATAAATATGTAAAGTAATTGTCTCTATATATGAGTTTTTCATCACAGCCTCACAATAGATTTCAGAATAAGCTTGAGAATTCCTCTCCTTTCGTATTTGTTGTCAAGAGTCTGGTCACACGGAAGAAAGACTGATTTCAAACAGTCGACATGCTGAAGCTCCCATTCCAACATCAAAAATAACAACTGCTAACATCTTTTTGTGCCACTTTAGAAGGAATGAGTAGATGCAGTAAGGATTTTTTTGCATCTGACTGAGGTTTCCAGATTGTCTGATTTAGTGTGGAGCAGTAACCCCTGTCACTCACCACACTCCAAAGAGCAGCATGGGGACGTGTGCCAGCTGAATCCTCCAGACTTGTTTAACACTGTCCATTATGAGAATATTCTCTTCAAACATGGGGAAAATGTTTATTTTTAAGAAGGAAAAAAATGAGGCTTGCACTACAGTGCTGTGGATAGGTGAGTTTAGGCGCAGAGCTGCCAGAGACTGCCAAAGGTAAAGGGGGACCACTCATGAAGCTTCTGCCTGGAAAAGTACCCAAGAAGAGGTCTCTTGCATTGGAGAAGCTTCATACAGATCAGAAACTTGAACATGACTGGGTATCCAGAACACACAACCAAATTCCCACATTTGTGCTAAGTTATACCATACTGCATTAATAAAATCGTCTCCAGAGCACACAGCCACTGGTGCAACACATGGGAGAATGCTGCCACCCTCCCTGGATCCCAGGAAATTTCTTGGCCTTTTCTTGTCTCAATCTACCATCCTGGGATTCCCTTTCCCACCAGCTCCAGCTGACAGGAGCTGGGGTGAGCTGCTGGCTCTTTAGAATGAGGTGGTAACTTTCAGAATTGTCCCTCACATCACTTTGCTCTCTGTTGGCATAATGAGCCACTAGAATAAATAACTTTATTAATGTCTCTTGAAGTTCCAACTTGACCTGCCTTTTTTTATCAGTTCAACCTCCTGTGTTACAGAAAAGAATTGGCCTGAATAATTAGATAAAAGACTGCCAAGCAGTGATAATGCATAGTGATTTTTCTATTTAAATTACAGGGCCAGTGAATAACAGAAACATTTGTGGTTCTCTTTAAATCCCAGCAGGAAATGAATGAAGCCCTCAACTTATACCTAGGGGATACAAAGGAGCCAGAAATCGCTTTCATGACAATAAATATCTGCATTGCCTTGTAGTTCTACTGCGTTTGGAATTGATTTTCGGTCATCTCTTAGGTGCACTTTAAAAAGTCTGAATTTGAATCAATTTACATACTCCCTAATAGAGTGCAGATGAGCATAATTTCATTAAAAATAAGAGTGACTATGGCAGTACTCAGTCTTTGCCTGACATTCTCAACTATTCTACCCACTACATGGATATGTATAATTTAAATGCTATTACATTTGTAGAACTTCACTCAGGGGACTCTGGAGACATTTGTTATTTTGGACTTTTTTTGGGGGGGGAGGGAGGTGGAGCAGGGGATAATAATAAAAATACTCTATAATAATAAAAATACCCTGTCATTTTGCCATGTGGCTGAGAACACATCGGTGCTTTGAGAAGCTCAACACCAGCAATGAAAGGGTCTCATACCCCTCCAGTCTTGCCCAGTTTCTTTTCCCTTTCCAAACTGAAGGACAGTTTGGGAAGCTTAGAAAAATACTCGAGCAGAACAACTGGGTAAGGTTTTTTTCCCATATTTCTGATTAGTAATTAAACACTTTTACTAACAGGACTAAATCAAAACCAGACTATCTAATTAACAGAATCATACAAGAGCTCTGGAGTATTATGACTGTATTTTTTGGAAGCAAGTTAGAGTTTCCTATCTGAAAGCTTGATGCAAATTCCAGCCCAAGTTCAGCAAAAAATGTGTTTATTTTAAGAGCCTGGAAACCAGGTAGATGTTTCATGCAGAATACTTCAATAAGAAAAACTGTTACTTTCATAGTGCCTTTTTGCTGATATTTCAGAATACTCAGAAACTAATAACCAGCTTTGGGCTGTCAGGCAGATCCAGAGATAATTCAATGAGGAATGCTGTTAATCCAGAAGAAAACTTGACAGTTCTGTAGATCTGGCATTCATTATTAGTTTATTAATATTTGAATAATCTTGTAACAGGAAGTAATCAGTAGTGCAAGAGCACATGTCTAGAGCAGCACAAATTCCATTTTGGTAATATTTGATCTGGGGTGTTTTTGTGGTTTTTTTCCCAGAAAGAAAAGCCAAAAAATGTTAACTTAGGAAAGAATGTACAAGACTTTTATGGTCCAAAGCCTTAGCAAAAGGAAAGAGTACTAATTACAATCAGAGCATCCATGAGATAAATTTTAGCATTCACTACCTGTAACAATGTTTGCACCTTCATCACATCAAATATCCACACAGTGCTGGCATCAATCCTAAAACAAATTAAGTGCCCACACTTTTCTAATTATTGTCAACATTAGGATCTAAATGATCTGTAAAACCTGAGATACAAAAAAAAAAAAAAGTTTGTGACTTCAAAGCATCAAAACCAAAATGCTGTGTTATGAAATTTTCATCTTTCCCTGACTCACAGGTCTGTGCTTTCCTCACAAGCCTTAAGAAGCCTTTTACAATATTTAGCTGCCTGGAGGAGAAGCTCCACCTTCCTGATACTTCCACATAATTAATACTAAAATCACAAGAATATTAGAAATGGTGCAGAAAAGCTACTGTCTGACTTATACAGGAGGCCCAATGTTTTCTGCAATTTTTTATTACAAAGTCTTGGATTCTCTTCCAAGGCATTTTATAGGAAGCACTGCAGGGGAAGAAACAAATTAAAAGACAATATACTCTTAATTAAATAAATAAATAATATGATCAGTTTGGCAACAAACTAATGCTGTGCCTGAAACTATCAAGACAAGAAGCATCTGTTAATAGCAGCAGGGTTTAAATGAAAACAAGGAAAAAAATGAAAGTATATGATGGAGAAGAAAAAGCCTCTCTCTAAACTACTGTCTTTTCAATTTATTATAAAGGATACAAAGGGCAAACAGAGCCCTTTAGATGAGATTTTCAAAGCTTTCTTGGAAATCACACATTCATAGATTTTCAGGGCTGACAGAGGCCACCACAACCATAACTTCCTCTTCAACAAGCCAAAACTCACGCTCCACATTCACACACCACAAACCTTTTGGCACTCCTGAAAGTTCTTCAGTCTTCCCTTCCCTTTTACTTCCACTTCAATAAAACCTTGTAAATGCATAAATGGTGAGCCAGCTCTGCTGCCTGTACCTGCATCCTCTGAGGATCTAACATCTCGTTTGACAATCTCCTTCAGCATACCAGTTGCCTGTGCCTTGATTTCTTTTGGGGGGCTCCCCATTTATACAAGTGTGTTTCCCCTTTCCCTCAGGGTTTTCTCTCTCCTGCCACTGCTGCATGTGCTCTCACCAATATCATGGAAGTTGCACATGACTGTCAGAAGTCACCTATTCCATTCCTCTTATTCCAAGCCAGGGTAATCTGTATCTTTGTTTTAAAAACATCCCAACTTAGAGAAGTGCCATAACCTTCATGTTACCTTCGGCTGGCATCTTGCTGTGTCAAAGTAAATCTCTGTAGGTACATTTTCAAATTCTATGTCTTGCTTATTTTATATGGGTTTCTACGTTTTCTTTTCCAGCTCTCTGACCCTTTTCCTTACTCTGCTCCAGCCTCTCCACAGAAAGCCAGTTCCTTCTTCACCTGATCACACCAGGAAAGCCTGATAGTGTTCAGAGTCTCTTTCCCACCAGACCCATTGGCGTGTTGTGCTGATCTTCCACCACTTTAACTGATTAGTGATAATTCCATACCACAGAACACAACCCCACAGATGGATCTCCATCAGGGATGTTGGTCTGTATTGATGACATTTAGGATTTCTTCAAAAGCCCATCACACACTCTGACACACTCTATTTTTCGTAAAGCTGCACTGGCCTGCTTTACCACCTTCAATTGCATGTTTATCAGGCCTTGTATAATTCATACCGTTGTTAACTTTGGAGTAAGTGTTCAAGACAACTGTGTGTGTTGTACAGGCTGTGATCTGGCCACCACAGCTGTAAAGCCTGGCTGGTACAGCCCAGGAAAAGCCATCTCCAGCACAGTGACCTTCCCAGCAAAGGACAAGCAACGACAGAGCCAGGGCAGGATCTGAAATGTCCTGAGCAGGAAGGGGACAGCAGCCAGGGAGGCTGCTCCACATATCCCAAGCTCTTTGAGAATTCCCCTGAAACAAGCACATGACAAGCAGTGGCCTCTGAATTAATTTCTTTGAGTAGTTTCTTGAACAGCATCTCATAAATCTTTCGATGAGTAACTTATTTTGCTATGCTGATCATGGGTAGTCTTTTATTAAATTTTGGTATAGATTTTCATATGATTTAGTCCATTTAGACCAAATTTCAGCTTTCTCCTTGCAAGAACAGAATTAAAACTCTGGCTGAAGCTGCCTCTGGCTTTCACAGCAGTTTTTTAATGTGCAGATGCAAAGTGCCCAAGAAAAGTGGCATATTGAACAGTTTTCTATTATTTTGTCAATGAGTGTGACTATATCCCCCATGGAATTCTTCCATAGCTGACTAGAGTTCCTTTTCATGCAGCAATAAAAATGAAAAGTTTCTAAAGCTGGACATGCAAGAACATTTTTCTGTCATGTTGGCAATTTACATTTCAATTCAAAATAAGAATTCCTTGGGAGCTTTTCCCCTCCCCCTGCCCCGGATACTGTACTCTAAGATACAATGCTAAATTCCACTGATTCATTATTCCTATTAAAACAAACAATAACCTCCAATTGTTTAGCAAACCAAAAAATTGCAAACACTAAATTTAAACAGTAAAACAGGGAGCACGTTGGGTAAATGTTATTTCCCTGAACAAGGAAAGCTTTGGGCAAAGTGCTTAACTTGAATACAACAAAAGGCAATTTAATTTAGTAATACAGCTGGATGAAAAATGGAAACCTCAGGTTTAATAAGAAGGGGAAAAAAGGCAAGCATATATCATCCAAAAGGATAATTATGAGAAACTATTTTGTATGATCCAGCTAAATCAAAGCTTTTAATGCTTTCTTACTCCTGTCAAAGGAGGGAGATTTAGTGCTTTAAAAATGGGGATTTTGCAGACTCCACTGCCCAGAAAAAATGATTTGTCCCTTGATAAATTACTATTGGGTTTTCTACTTGAAAAAAAAATACACTTACATTGAAATAAATGCCAAGGAATGGCTAGAGAATTTATATTATTCACTCGTATCTGTCACTGGATTGGTTGAAAAGCGACAGTGCTATTAAAAATGTCTTCTTGCCTCTCGACAAAATGGCACAGAGGGGCCACGCCAGCATTCCCTGAGTGGGAAGGACATGGATATGGTAGGAAGAGTAAGCAAATCTTTATTCCCCTCCACCATCCTGACACACCAGACTCCAAAGAGTGACTCTGGGTGTCCCTGTGTGTATTTTATATTTAGAAGCTGCCAATTCCAATGAAAACCCCCCTCCCACTGGGATGCAAATTGCTCATTCATTTTCCTAAGGATTTTCAAGGGCTCTTAAATGAATCCTAGGAAATTTTTCTCTCTTCTGACAGAGGAGAAGAACATATGTGGATATATGATGATAGCTGAAGAGCTGCAGTGCAGGAAAAGCAATTTTTCCCCAAATAAACCTCTCTGAGGGTCTGTCCCTTTCCCCCCAGTCCTTGAACAAGAACTGTGGTTGTCATCAGGAAGAAGAAACACGGGGCAGTCCAAGCCACTGGGAAGGGAGTGGGAGCAGATATTTCTGGTGGGACAGTCCAAAGACATTGTTCCTGTGATACATTTTGGGACTACCCAAAAAAAAGGGGCCAGACAAAATTAAGGGAATAAAAAGCAGTTCCTCAGGTGCATTTTGGGCAGATGAAGCTCTCCTCAGAGGGGCAACACCCAAAAATGGACACATGTTTTCATGCTTTTATAAATTTGGTCCTATTGCATACTGGACGTTAGTTTTCCAATTACAGGTTCAGGTAATGAAGTCATTTATCCCAAGTTTGCTTCCCCCAGCTCACTTTTGTTTCCATCTCTGGGGCCTGAGGCAGTGAGGTGTCCTTGACTCCCAGGCCTGGAGAGGAATTGTTGTGTCTGCCCAGAATGGGACAGCAGCAGCTCACACTGTGTGTGGAGTTTGGAGTTACACACTAAAGAACTGCAGGATTACAAATATATGAAAAACAGAAAAGCTGAAATCCTAAGGCATCACCTGCAGGTATTAGTGCCTGGGAGTGGCTCAAGGTGCCCCCCAGAAACACCTCTGTTCTCCAGGGCATGGCTGGGGACAGGAATATTCCTGAAAACACCTGAGCTCTTTTCCGTCAGACTTCAAGAGCTGAAGTCCCTGTCACCAAGGCTGCCTGTGTGCCACCAGGGTCAAGGCAGAACTTAGAGAGTGTGTGCAGATGGCCAAAGAAAAATAAAAATTTGATGGCACTGGGGTGCCACGGGCAAGGTTCACAGAGCCACACAGGCTTGCAGGGCAGATTTTATCAGGACTCATCTCTCAGATGCTCATTGATTAGTGCTAATTTTACACAGACTTCATTATAGTCTGAGAAACCCCTAAAAATTACTTTGTTCATTTCTGTGTTTGATGTGATCTCCACACACTTCCTGTTATTCTGCTCTAGCTATAAGATTTCCTCTTTTTTTAATTAATTGTAACATCAAGTTTCTAGCACATGCAAGAAATCTTTTGCATACTTAATCACTGACTGACACTGACATTTATCTGTCTCCTGAGAGCAGTAACAGCTACATGTTTTAATGTTTCTTTGGGCCCTGGACAACTTTTATGCCTACTAATGAAATGAGTATCAGTGGGAGAGCTCTGAATTCACAACAACAATCAAAAAGCAAGAATAAAAGCTTTCCCATACATGCACAAAGTTATATTTATTTGCAATCATTCAATGTTAAAATGCAGAACAGAGAACAAGCTGGAGAGAAATAAGAGAGGAGTTTGACTTAAATGCCAATGTTTTTCATTTAGAGTGCTTAGTCTATAAAATCTTTGCAACCAAAACAAACTTCTTTCTCCTTCACTCCCAGGAATCTGCCGTCCCTGGCCCTGACTCGAGAGCCCACCATTTAGAAACTGCCAGAACATGAAGACAACAGCAAAAAAAGGAAATTCTAACTTCGAAAGACAGTTTAGAAAACTTCCATTTGAACAAGGAAATCAGATTCTAGAAACCATCACCACAAATTAGCCAAAGTTAGAGGGATTTTATGCAGTAATTTCAAAACCATCTGGCTTACAGTCCTAAAGTGTCTACTGTTCAAAACCATATGGGGCAATGGCACCAAACGTGACCTCTAGCTCTTTAAGGGTATTTTACATAGGCGTGCATCATTATCCCAGGTACTAGGGTACTAGAATTTTCATTTTTACTTTCTTCTATCAAAATCCCAAGATGATTTCACTGGAAAGCTGCCATTTGCTCCAGAGTTGTCTCACTTTTAAATGCAGGAAGAAGAATTTTATTTTATTTTTGTTTTTGCTTCACAAAATGTAGTTCAGTTTTGCAGCTCAGCAAATGCAGCATTTGTTAAAATCTAGTGAGTTAGAAATATCCAAGCCTCTCTTGGTAAGAAAATAAAAAAAAAAAAACCAAAAAAACAAACCATAATCAAATAATTGAAAGTCACAGAAAGTATAAATCATTGTCATTCTAATGTCTCAATTCTTTTTTTCATATGGATTATGCTAACAAAGCAAAAAAAAAAAATTCAATCTATATCTTTCTTCTGACAAGGTCTTCTCACAGAATTCATAATTATATCATCTCTAGCCATTTATCTCAAGTTAATAATTCCACTGCCCTTCTAGAACTGGCATTTTGCAAATACACTACAGAATCTACTTGAGGCAGTAATTTATTTTCAAATAACATCTTTATGTTATCCTCTGGTATGTAGGCTTAAGTAGATTGCCTATCTATAAAAAATGAATGTAGCAGAAAGTGTATTCTGTAAAATAAGTTTTGTGAGAAAAACAAATTTCTTCCTAAAAATTCAGTTCTAATCACTAATTAGCATGCAAATACTAATATTACATGGAGAAACAAAAGAATAAATAGGGATTATATCAGAGTAATCCTTCCAGAGCTTTTTTCCTAGCCTATTGTTTTCATGTTCTTAAATCTTCGAAGAATTAAAGAATAAAGCAAGTCATTATGTCTCTGTCTTTTGCAGGTGCTCCCTTAGAGCAGTTATTCCTTAGAAAACTGCTTCCAAAGGAACATCCATCACTGCTGGAGCCCAGGACTCTTTTCAGCCTGGCAGTTACACCTTTGGTTGAGGGCACTTGAACAGGATACCTCAGAATGAGATTCGGAGGAGCGAAGCATAAGCAAATTTTGAATTGTTTGGATTATTAACCTCTGGGAACTCTCTAAGATGAGGCAGAGCCTCCATCCCACAGTGTCTTCAACAAGCAAAGATGAAAGAACAGAGAACAAGGCCTCAGTAGGTATTATGAGCTGTGGTTGTTTGGTCCTTGTCATGGCAGATCATGGAATCATGGAAAGGTGGGGAAGGGACCTTTTAGACCCTTTAGTCCCTCAAAGACCCTGTGGGCCTTCAGACACTTTAGTCCCTCAAAGAACCTCTAGCGCCTCAAAGAACCTCTAGGCCCTCAAAGAACCCTTAGGCCCCTAAAGACACTTTAGTCCCTCAAAGAACCTTCAGGCCCTCAAAGACTCTGTGGTCATTCAAAGACACTTTATTCCCTCAAAGACCCTTTGGTCCCAGCTGTCCTGTCAGGGACACCTGCCACTAGACCAGGATGCTTAAGGGTTAATTCAGCTGTGTCCCACTGATGTGCTCTCCTGGCTAAACCACCAACAGATCCACATCCTTGGCACTTCTCGATCCAGGGATGAGATCAGTGTCACCACAAGACTCCTGTGAGTTGTGGTGGTGACAGATCCCAGAGCTCTGTGCCACTGGGATCCCTGTGCAGCCAGTCCTGCTCTTGCACAGCACCATGAGGAGCCTCTGAAGACTCATCCACGCACTCCAGGATCCCTGACACGGCTCCATCACTTTTGGTAGAAGGACAGAGCTCACAGCACTTTGAAGGTTTCCATCAGTGCATCATTAACACAAATCAGCTCATGATTGCACTCTGGATTTAGTGATCTCTGCTGGAATTTGTGGGGCTGCAGGACATTTTCAGTTCAAAGATGTTTAATCTTCAAATGTCTTCCCCTTTGATCTTAAACTGCTATGTCTTCTGACAGCCAGGACAAAGGATAAATCCACAAAATGGTTTTCTAAAGCTATCTTTGTCAAAGGAGTTAAGAACAGAGGACATCGTCAGATTTTCTCTCACAATCCAAGATCAGTTCTGCAGGCCAAATCCTCAGCCAGCATAAATCAGTGCAACTTCATTCAGATAAAGCTGACAGGGGTTTTTACTACCTGTGGAACTGGTATTGAGAGTTCCACAATTTTGTGACCCTCTTTAATGTCTGCAAAGGCCCTTAATGAAAAATAGCCAATAAACAAATGCTAATAATCTAGCCTGATATGCATGCAAACAAAGTAATCAGGTAAAGCAGGCTAGAATTACAGTTTTACAAGGTACTGTAAGTCCAAGAAGAGATAGAAGATGCATTCACGGGTCTACACTTGCCTGATTTTTGTTTTAAATTATAGCCTTGTAAATTTTTCTGGACTGTTTATTCAACATGCAAAAAAGGCAGCCTGTACATGGAGTAGCCATTGTGAATTTCCTCATTTCTATACCCATTAGCTGAAAGTATACAGCCAATTCTCAGCCTTGTATTTTAGGTCATAAATCTGCTGCCTGTGTTCTATGGGCAAATTAAAAGCTATATATCTTTTGTCAAAGTCTTTCTGACACAGAGCTCCTACCTTCACAGCCTAAGGCTAGCTGTGTGTCTGGGAAAATTATACACAATAGACACTGACAGCCATGGAGTCCAGCATTTAGGCACTAGTCAACATATTTTTATACATGTAAAAATCATTCTACCTTATAACCTGAGCACAATCTATACATATTTAAAAGGATTATGGGGATATGAAATAAGAAAAATGCTTTCAAAAGGATAGGAAGGCGGTCTGAATTCAATACCCCAGCAATCTTTAAAACTGTTCTGCATTAAGCATATGCATTAGCCCCTGCATTGCACTGATGCAGGCTGCACTGTCACAGCCATAACCTATTTCCTTGTGCTCTAACCATGGCCATGCTTCATTTTCTGACCAATGTGTGGGCACCTCTTTTGATTTCAGGCCAATGTGCAAACAGTGTATGTATTTTAATTAAATGCATGCAAAATTATGTTGTTTGGGAATGCCACTTTGTCATGTGTCACAGCAATGGCTTGTCTAGTTATACTGGAGTTTTATGGTCTTGAAAAAAAGCATTTTAAAATGGCAACATTTAAGAAGCCCCACACAAATTTTGGCATTGTGGAAAATTTTCTAAACGATGGGCTCCTGCACATCTTTTAAAAGCTGCAAGAAGCTCACAAAGAAGTCATTTTAACTGTAAGACAGAGACATATTTATAAGAAACTGAGTGTTTAATCTACTTATTTGTTCAACAGTTCTGCCCCTCTGCCCAAGGCAGCAGCTCTTCAGTGTCTCATTCTCCTTACACTGCAAGTAACCCCTGTTTCACACTTTTATCTGAAACACTGCTTGCCCTCCTTAGACCTCTTTGGTTTATAGCTGCCATTTTCACAATGTCATATCTCTTACACTGTGATCAGAGATGCTCATCTTTATCCTTTCCTAAGTGATATTGTTGTCACATAATTTACTTCCTCAGTTATTCTTTCTGGCAAACCTGGAAGGCCTGTCTTCCTTCCATTTAATACACAGCCACAATGTCAATAGAGTTGGTAGATTTGATCTGCAGTTTCCATTTATTGCTCATTCTGAAACAAACACAAAGTAGTGCTACTATCCAAAAATACCTCTTACTCCTATTTTTGAATACATGGTTTATATTCGTTAGGAGAACAGTTCCCTTTCCAACTGTCATCTTTTGTCCTAAAGCAACCAGCTTTAAGATGCTTTTATGGGCCAGGCAATTTTTCCTTCTCAATGCTGATGATGGTAGTTAAATTTGAGGATGTGATTCTGCTGTCAACTCATTTCATGCAGCACTAGAGGAAGGGAAGTCATATCTCACTTCAGAACAAAAGTCATTTACGGAATAAAAAGGGATGGAGAACAGCATTAAAATTGTTTGCAGAGAGTCTTGTAGTCAGGTTCCTCTGACTTCCCATGCTAGTTAAATACATGCCCAGGCCTTGCCAGTCTTCAACTACTTACAGACCTTTATTGTGTATTTCACACCAATTCAATTTCAAATCCCCAAGTCTGATTTAATTAGAAAGGCAACAAAATCTGGGAAAGCAACCAGGCATCTAAAACTGCTGCACTCTGTAAGTGAAGTAGATGATGTTTATTGGGCTCTCAGAACATATAAACTCCTCAGCATCTCTGGCACTCCCAAACTGATGGTGCTTCCCTAATGGACCAAACAGCAAAATTTTAATAACCTAAGTGAGGCTTAGATAGTAAGTAAGGCATCCCTGGGCCAACCCACAGCTGGCACAGCTGTGTCCAAATCATTCCCACACCTGAAAGGATGTGGGAGCATCACACAGGCAGAACCACTCTTAAACAAATCAATGTCTGCAGTGAAGATGGACAAGTCCACATCTTCCCCAGAAAAAATTAAAAATCATTGTAGTGCCAAGGATTCATCCTGAAATCCACCTCTGCATACACAGATGGAAGGCTTTAATTTGCTTTACAAAACCTGGTTATTTTATGCTCTTGCATCTCGTGCTGCACTGGAGGAATTTTATGGATTTCTTGTGAAAGAGGCATTTTACAATAAACACCTTTCTGATTGCATTGTTTAGTGACCTGACATTGCTAATAAACCTTTAGTGTGCTGGCCCTGTGACTTCCCTTGTCTGACCCCCACTTTGTGTCTTCAGTAAACACATTGATCTGGGCAGGAGCATTTAAGTAATAAACCATTGCTCTGTGTAAGGAGGACTATCAGATTGCAATCCCAAGCTAACAGAAATTGTTCTCTCTTTAAGCTGCTTGAAATGAAAAACACCACAACACTGGCATATCTGCCTGCATTGTTATTTTAAATTATATACACACAGCATCTTAATAGAAGAAATTATATGCTCCCAAGATGACACATTTCACAGTTAGAAATAGATGTTAAAACGTTTTCAGATAACAAATTGACAATCTTAGTCCTGCTTTCCATGTCTGTATATTCCTTAAAACCACAACCAGAAGGGGGAGTAAAAAATTGGATTTATAATCCATTGCTTACAGAATTTGCAATAGTTGTTTTTTATCTCACTCAACTGAGAGAAATATTTTTTCCAATTTCCTTTTAAACTTCTGTTAAAGGTCACAAAACTGAAGATAGGAAACTACAGAAAATACACAGAAGATGTTTATGCATTTTAACTGCATTAAAAAAAAACCCCAAACATACTTGTGCTTTTAAATAGCTTCCTAATTTCAAAATGTTTATTTTTTCCTAAAAGATTGCAATTCACATCCACGCACACAGAGTGAAAGTCTGCAGTGTAGCTCCACTAACATTAAAAACCTCCAAGTGGAAAGGCTATCAGCTAGAGTAGTACAAAACACCAGGTCAGGAGCTATGTTTGTGGAATAATTTCAGCTTAATACTGCAAAAGGGGTAAATAAAGCTCAGAAGAAATGCAGTATACTGAATGTCTTTCAAAGGGAGTGAAGAAACCCTCACAAAGAGTGAGGTGAAGTGGCTGAGGAATCTTGCAATTACAAGATGTGGTCCTCCTTATTTTTGTTTTAATCTGTTCATACATGAGACATTTCCCTCTGTCAGGAATGGAAAGTTTTCTTCTATATTTTCTCCTTCAGTATATTTCTATTTTCAGAGAATGGTAGTCTCCTTTTCTACCACAGCCACACTGCACATTCAAGCCACTCACAGGAGGGACAGTGCCTCCAAACGCACTGTTAGTGTTAAAAAATCAACTCCTTTTGTAACACCACAGGAATTATCTCTGTCCTGACACCAAACATTTACATGAAACCCTGGTATGCTTCAGTGCCATTAATAATTTTGCTCATATTTAGCAGCTATCAATATCCCTCAGCCAAGAAGGAGCTCATGGCTTGACTAAAACTGTGCCAACCACCAAGTGTATCACTCACAATCTATCACAGAGCTGAATTAAACAGAGGAGCTTTGTTAAAACAAGATTAATCTCCCCTTCCTCATAGATCAAATATGTCTCAAAGATCAATATATATTGAAATACTGAATAGTTATGATTAATCAGGGAGGAAAAACCAGATTCAGGTTGCATAATGTTAGACACAGAAATGCAGTACATCCTCGTGTACTCATAGGCACTATCCATTACTCCTGTTAGCCATATTTATATTTGATATAATACCACATACTGGACTATAAAATTATGATTTCCCCTACAAATTCTGCATAGAAATACTCCAGAACGAAAGCAGCAATGCTCCTGACTCATAATTCTTGTTACAAGAAGGAAGTAAGGAATGAAAACAGAACTGGGGTACCTTCTCTTATCTCCAGCCTGAGGAGCTGAGACCTATTCAAAGAACAAATAATAGCAAAATTTCCTCTGTCTTGCAAAAGTCCAGAAAAGAGCAGCAGAGAAGGCAATTAGTTTAGGGAGCAATTATCTTCCCTGAATGTCTTTACAGGATGGAACTGTGAGACAAGGCTTGGAAAAAAATCAGACTTTGATAAAGGTCAGTGGCATATAACCTATTTTGGCAATTACTTGTCAAATATAAGAATGGTTTAAAATACATTGAAGCAACTCAGGAAATCTGGTGACAGGGCTGTTTTAAGCAATGCACTTGCTATTCTTCAAAGGTAATTCTGAGTTTAACACTGGCAATACTGAAATAAAATTGGGTGTGAGAGAACAAGGAAAGCAGCAATATGCCATGCCCCTGAGTCTGAGGGGTTTCTTGTTACAGAGGTCACAGGGGTTTTCAGGATGAGGGAAGGGACAAGGATTTGAGTCCATATTTCAGAAGGCTGGATTTATTATTTTATGATATATATATATTCAATATAACCATACTAAAAGAAATAGAAGGAAAGGTTTCCTCTCAGAAGGCTGGCTAAGAATAGAATGGAATGAATAACAAAGGCCTGTGGCTCAGACAGAGAGTCCAAGCAGTCTGGTCTGTGGTTGGCCATTAATCGTAAACATTCAAGATGGCCCAATCACAGACACACCTGTTGCATTCCACAGCAGCAGATAACCATTGTTTACATTTTTTTGCTGTAGCTTCTCAGCAGAAAAAAAATCCTAAGAAAAGGATTTTCACAAAAGATGTCTGCGACAGTTTCTGGCACAGCAGTGGTGAGTGATCTAATGCCATTTGGGTTCTTGTGCCATCAGCCACTCCAGGCTCTGTTCTTCATCCTTCCCCACTCCCAGACATGACTCAGGCCCCAGTGCCCTGCTGGCACATGAAGAGGGCTGGTCCCTTGTGTGCTCCAGGGCAGCTGGGAAGATTTCAGGAGGAGTTCTGCAGCACACTCAACACCCCACTATCGAGCATCCTTATTGTTTTCCGAATTGAATTACAATTTTCTCCCCTGGAGATTCACCCCTCCCAGGTCCCCATGAAAGGTGGGGGATGTTTGGGGTCAGATTTGAAATGTTGGACCCACCTGCTGTTCCAAAGCTACACAGGCTGCGTTCCCCCACCAGCTCTGACACTGTGTGATTTCATCTGTGCCAGTGGTGGAGGCTGATTGAACATCAGGAGGGAGAGAGAACATTCCATAAAACTGCAGGCGGAAAAGGTTTGCCAATTATTTTTCTTCTCATGACTTTTAGGATGCACAGATTCCTTTTGGCAGTTCCCCTTGTTTTGTGCCCATAAAATAAGTTTAATAGCTGAATTTTCCTTAAGATAATCAGAGGCTGTATAATTTATGCATCTGAATAGCATTGTAGCCAGATGTAATTTTGCTTGAAGTTTCAGCATTACAGTTAGTAATGACTCTGCTGGCTGTGTTTTGTAGAATTTGCAATTTATTTAACAGTTGACTGAGCACTGACCCCATTTAATATCGCCATAATCAAAATGTGGCAAAAATTAAAAATTAAAATCTAAAAAGAAATCTGTGCCTTCTGGGAAACAAGCAGCCTACAAGTGGACAGGGTATAGAAGCAATCTCTAAAATGACAGGTAACTAACATGTCTTTAAAGTTTATAGCAGAGACAAGCTAGCCAATCAAAGATTGAGCTGAATTAAGATTTAAAACATTCTCTAAGTAATAGTTATGGCTTCAGGCATTTGTTTTGTCAGCCTTTCTGCTGTTCAAGTCCCTCTCTCTGATTTGCAAGAGTTGGTTATTCCGTGATCAGACAAGGGAAATATCAGAGGATATCCTGTGCTTCCAAAGAGCAGGGGAGCCTGAGGGGGAGAGTTAAATTGCAATTCCTGTCTGTTTCTGCCATGGCTTCCCAAAGAGCAGTGCCAGGTGGGAAGCTGGGGCTTTCTGAACCACACTGAACACAGCAAGGGAACCCCCTGGATTTCCAGAACAACTCCTTCCCACTCTGCTGGGCTGTCCCAGCCTTCCCCAAGTGCTGTCCCACCCTGCAGAGCCCTTCCTTGCTGTCCCAGGCACTGCCCATGTCCTGCTCACACCTTCCAGTGCCTCCCACACCAGATCTACCAGTCTGTTTGGGTCATTACTCTTTTTTTGGCCTTGTTTATAATAAGGTTTGCACTTAATCCACCTTTTAGCCCACCCACCGGGTGACATTTAATAAATTGTATTCTTCATTAACATTTCCTTCTCAAGCATTATAGATGATTAATGGTGATAGAGAAATAGAGTGTCATCAGCATAAAACAATGATTTATGGTGATAAAGAAAACAGCATCATCAGCATTAAAAAAAAAAATTAAGTTATTTGAAGACCTAAAGTTAAGATGGGAAGAAGCAGATCCAGAATTTGCTGTGAGTTCATCTCTGTTGCATTCATGTGCGTCCCTGGTTTGTCCTGTGGAAATAAGTGTGGCTGGCACTGTTGTGTGTCCCCAGCAAGGGTGACAGAGCCTGATGGGAGACACTGCACTGCCGCCACGGCACAACACAATGCTCAGGCATGGAGGTTCCCTCTCAGACTGCCTGTGAATCCTCACTGCATTCCTAAGCCAATTTAGATCACAGGCCAATATTACACACAGCTTGCAGCAGGCTGCACTACAATTTGTGTGCCGTGTGGGACACAAAGAGCCATGAAAGATTTCCTTTCAAAGCACTCAAAAGGCTGAAAAGATTTCCCAGCCGGTTGCCATTTACACTGATAATCCAATTGGAGTGAGAGTGTTTCTAAAAAAGTTAAAAAATGGCAGCACAATTGAGGACAGCAGCCTGAGATAGAAACAGCCCTTTAAAAATGGAAAAATAAGGGAAAAAAAAAAATACTTGCGGTTCACAGACGTGGGACACTTGATCCAGAGTGGAACATGCATTCAGGACTACAAGGCTTTAAACCCCACACAACTTCCCAAAGTTTCTCACATCAGTGATTTTTATTTTCCCCCAAGGGAAAAATCCTAATGACAACCAAAAACCCCAAAAGACAATGCTAAAAAGTCATATTAATTTGGTAGTCCATTAGGAATGGGCTTCTGACCCTCCTGATGAAACGGATGGGCTACACAGCATGATAGCTGGTTACATCTGGACCACAATGAAAAGTTAACACTACAAGTTTCATTTTAAAAAAATCACCAAAAGTCTTTGTACTCTTCCCTAAGTGTCACTCATTCATAATAAAATACACAAAACAAAAAATTCAAACACTTTCATAGTTTGGGGGAGGAGGGTGGTGGGGGGAGCTGAATAAAAAGATAATCTACTCTTATTTTCATTCTATAGTCGCGTTCACTGCAGCTACAGAATCAGGTATGCCAGCAGTCAAAGCAGTTACCTACTTGATAGCATTGTTCCTAATTATTTGCTGTTCCTTCCCATTAATTTTCAAACTTGATTATCTTGATTTCAACACTACTAAAAGAGTCATTTAGGGAAATAATGGAAAAGAATGGTTCCAGCGCCAATTCATGCTGTCCTCTTCCATAAATCGCTCTCCAACTTTAAACACTTCCATTTACAGCTACGATATTTTTGACCTTTATGATGTTTCCAAGCCTCTTTAACCAGCAGCAGCAGGCTGACTACTGGGAGATTTTCCCTCCTGCATAGTCTGAGTACCCATATAGAAGAGCTACAGGCAGAGGAAATAAATCTGAAACAATTCTCCCCTCTTGCAAAGAAAAACCCCATGATTGTGTCTTTGGCATTAACATGGCATATTTAAAGCTACAGACTAAAAGTGCAATATGTGGCACTGGGACAAAAACATTCAAATTTGAGGCCAAAGAAGCAGGGATCCTGCTTTGTCCTCTTCTCAGCCCACAGGGAAGAGCTTCTCCTGAGAGGAGGAGGAGGATTTTGGGAGCAATGGCCACAACATACATGGATTCCCCACTTGCCGATGCACTTCTCCACAGTATCAGCAAACAGCTTTTAAACAGAAATGTCTCCTAGAGGCTTTCTGTATATGGGTTTGCATGCCACAAAGACAAGATTTTCTCTCCTGACACAAATTACAAAACTCCCCATTCAAGTCAGGCAGCAGCCAGGGCCTTTCTACCAAGATGAGGAAATGCTCCCTGAAGAGACTGGATGGGTTTAAGAGAGTCATCAGTAACAAAAGGGGAAGGGTAGTAAGAACTGCCAACTATTTTCTATACATTTGTATTTAGATATTTGAAACAACTTACTTTGACCAATTTCATAGTGTTTAAACTGGAACATTAATGAGAGCAGAGAATTCTAAATGAATTATGGAAAGTGTGTGCACACCAAAAGTCATTGACTCCAAGAGTACACAATTGCACAGAATATGCAATCTTGGGGTAAAGAAACATTTCAGGTTGCTTCTGCATAAAACTAAATGAACCAAGTTTCCAGATCAGGAACTGCCTTGTAGAATTGCTTTGAACAAAAAATTACACTCCATTCTCTGCCCCACTGCTTTGTGGACTGTCTTGTGTGATCTGATATTTCCTTACTATTTTTTTCCTAAGTTGAGTTAAAATATATTGCTCCCAAACCCACAGCTTTTACAGGTGAAGTGGAAAGGAAAAAAAAACCAAACAAAACAAAACAACCAAAAACTAGAAGCTGAAAAAACTTATTTGTTATTCAGCTGGGAAAGGCAGAATTGTTTTACTCCGCCTATCTCACTTGCTGGCTGTTTTCTTTTTCACCTGTGAAAGCAGTTTCTGTAATAGCAATTCAGTTCTTGTTCCTCAGACTATGTAGAGATTTGTTTGGGCTTGGATAAGTGCCCAAAACATGCTCCTAACTATTCCAGTTCTATTGAGTCTCTGAAAAAGCCCTACATGTATCTTTTCAGAATTTAGGTCTTTTATTTCAGTCTCAGATGAAAGCACACAAAGCTAAACAAGGGGAAAGGGAGCAAAGTGATCTCAACTACACAGAGATAAAGAATGGCTCATTTAGAGCCTGGCTGGAGTTCTGGATGAATGACCACCTTAACTTTTGCCTTATTCCAACAATACTTTAACCCTGGGTAACTGAAACTGTAACTTTTGCCAAGTAAAAGTGGATTATGATGACACTACATTTTAAGGTAGAAGATGTATGAAAATTGTTATTTTTTCACTGAAAGTCAACAGCAGCATATTAACAGCAGTGTCATGGGAGATGGGAGCAGTCATCAAATAGAAAAGTTTTCACCTTGAACTTGGCGTAAAACTTTTAATTCAAACTTGTTAAAATAAGAAGTCTTTCAATAGCCAGCATTCTGAAACACCAACAAGATTTTGTTTTTCCTTCACGGGGCACTTCTCACTGGAGATATTTGGTGGGTGATCTGGGCTATCCCCAGTGCCAAGCTGTCTGTGAATGCAAGGCAAATGTCACAGGAGTCAGCAGCAAGCCAGCAGGTAGAGCAGTACATCATGGTCACAAACAATCACTCCAATATCCATCAGCCCCCTAACAGCAGGAAAAAATACCTTGTTCTCATTAATAAACATGAGTTTGTTTTCAGATGAAATGCCCCCTTTATTGCCTCAAAACAGCTTCCTGAGAGCCCCAGACTGCTGTTTGGGTTAGCAGGCATGTCCTGGCTTTGAAACAAAGAGCTCTGCCCTGCGATTGCTCTCATTTGAAACAGCTGAACAGCAAAAGAGACTAGGCTTCCAGGACCATTCATTTATTGGTAATGTTCAATCATGCTTTAAAAAGTTCAGTTTGTTTTTGTACATCTTTCAGATTCTCTTTTCACAAAGTATTAGAGTGGTCATTTTTTTTCTGGATTTTAAATTATCTACTGCTGAGCAGGAGGCTCAAAAAATCCCCGCTCTCCATTTACATGCCTCTACAATAATGAAGAGGAGAGGCCTACCTCCCCAGGACACCTGCTCAAGCACTTGTGATGGGAATGGAATAAAATACTCTGCTGTAGCAAAGGCTGGGCTTGAAAAATGCTCCTCTAACAGCCTCTTCCACTTGAAACAATTAAAGCAAGCAAAGTATAAGTTCCACAGCATCATTTTCCAGAAATAGCAAATCAAACAAAATTTGAATAGTCCTGTATGACATTAGAAATCAGCAAGTGGAAAAATAATGCACGTTATGCACCTCATGCATGGTCCAAAAGTCATAGGAGGGAGTCAAGAATTTTAAAGCTCTGGAAAGATATTTGTGAGAAAGTCAGCCACAAGCTCCACCACACACAATGACCACGCATGGGAACCTACTCAATTATGCTGAGACTTCTGAAGCAAATATTTGACTTGTATCATGTTTATGGAGAATGTGTTTGAGCATGGACCTGGAGCAGTCCACCTCACTGAAACACTGTTTTTTATAGCTTTGGTCAGTCCAAAGCCGCTTTCTCCAGCCCAAGCCCTGGGCAATGCAGCCATGAGCTACAGCAGCCATCCCTTTTCTTTCTGGCAGAAGGCACAGCTTTGCTATTGCCAAAACTATCATTTTAAAGAGGCCTGTGAGATGAAATATTCACCTTTCTCCATCAATTCCCTGCTATTCTCCCCTTTGAGAGCACCATAAGGCCATGTTCACCTCTGCAGCCCAAAGTAACTCAAGTACCCTCAGTGTTTTGGCTGGGCTCAGGTAACTCTGCTGCACCACAAAGCCCAAAACCTCGAGCACAGTGACTGCTGGGGCTGTTCTAGATTGACACAAGGTTAAATTCAAGGTGTCCATAAACCCTCCAGCCAATTTTCCTGTGTGCCCTTCCCTGCTCAGTCGCCCTCTCATGATCTTTTACAGGAGCTCATGGGGCTTGACCTAACAGTGCTATTTGCTTTATATGGAACAGCTCATACTCTTCAACTAATACAGAAAACCAAGAGTTGTCCCAGCTTCATTTGCAATGGAACTCAGTATAAAAGAGAGTCAATCAGCTGCAGGAATAGAAGGAAAAACCCAGAGCAGCTCTGACAGCTCCTTTCTAAAAGCTGGCAAATTCAAATGTAAGACAATCCTCCAGGTGGTGTTCCAGGAGCTAAATTTGAGAAGAAGTTGCAACCAGAAATGTATTTACTGCTAATTGTGAATCCTGCCAAGGTACCAAAGATTGAGCAGAGACCTCAGGGAAGCAATGTAACCTTTGTTTCAAGGGCTGTGGGTGTATTGCAAGTCACTGAATGGGCGCCAAGGAGAGGAATGTTTTCAGGCAAAGAGACAGAAAATCCCAACAGTGTTAGGTATTTGGTTGATTTGGAAAATTAGATCATTAAAAACTCGGGTGGTTTGAGTGATTTAAATATTAAAAGAAGAGAGGAATAAATGAAATACAACAGGAAACAAGAGCAATGACAGATACTGGAAAGGAGCAAGGAAAAGCAGATGCAATAGTTCAAAATCACACAAAAAGAGAAACAGGAACAGATGGATTTCCATAAAGAATAGAAAAATCTCTGTTTATTTTCATTTGAAGCCAATGGAAGAAAGAAGTCCTAAAGGCATTGGAACAGTTTAATTTTCAGAGCTGGTCTGGTTGACATTTTCTTTTGAACACCAGATTAAATAACACAACTCGGCTAACAGCATCTTTGCTATAAATGCTATGGGGCTAAAGACCAGATAAGCAGCATCATTTAAAGGCTTTTCCCCTATGCAAATAAGTGCTGGTAAATACTATCAACATACACATATTTTGATGAAAATGAAAAAAATTGTTGACTGCTCAAGTCCTAATCCTGATGCCAACACCTGACGTATATCAGCCTGAGACTTTTGAGATGATTATTCCAAAGATGTCCTAAAAGAGACAGAAACCAGTAAACACATTTAACTAACTATCTGTAATTACTCATGATTTGCAGTAGTGTTTGAATTTCTCTATGGTTTTCTCTAGGGTTTTTTTTCTATAAAACATGAACACACTGGCACGACCATGAGGGTACTTGAACTTCTTCACCCAGAGCTTCCATTCTCAAAGGCAACACATTGATGAGAATATCAGTTCCCATATTAAGCTTAGACCACAGGTCTCCAAGTAATAAACAAAACCTTCAGAAAACACTCCAACATTCAAGGCTCCTCAATCCTCAATTCTTCACAGGGAAGCATCAACACTGAAAACTTAGATGCACATTTCAGCCTTTATGCGTTTTTGCCATTTTAAATTACTTAAAGTTGCATTATTTTAGCTTTTGGAGTTTGCAGTAATACAAAAATGCACATATTGAACAATATTTTCTGATTCAAAACCAAAATAAAATGTTAAGAAAAAAGGTGCCAAAATCAACGAACCAACCAAAAACAGTAAAAAAAGAGCAAGGCCTGAAAGAGATTTTGGGAATGCCAAGCAGGATGTCACAGCAGCAGTGAGGTCACCCCTTTGGGTGCACCTATGCTCTACATTTGCAGCCTGGAACCAGAATATATCCAGCACCACACATCTGATATAGGCCTGGCCACTAATGAAGCCCTGAAGAAGCTGGTGGATATTCTATTGGGAAAACAGGTCCATAAAGAGCCAGTTCCATGGAAAAGGATCTCAATTTTATTACCATTTTTGAGTCCAGACAAGTTTTATACTATAATAGGTCTGCAATAACATCTGATGTATCTGACTTAAAGGACAGAATTGTAATAAAGTTAGAAGCGTACAAAATTGCAGAAAGGACAATTTAAACTGAAGCTCTCAACATTAACATCCAGGTTTTGAACATTCAAAAGTGAGCTATGAAACACCAGAAAATTGAGGCCTTTGGTAAATGTCAACCAGGGGAAATGTGACTTAGATTATTAGAGAGTCAAAGAATATAATCCACAGTAGATCACTTCAGCCCTGGCTAATTACTAAAGGCACCAGTTCATTACGCTGCTCTAAGTGTATCTAATTCAGTTTGCTCTGCAGTTCATCTATTATGTCTTTTTTATGTGTTCCTGCCCTGGCTGTTGCCGTGTACAACCTGCTCTGAAGGTGCTTCTCAACTCCTGCCATTTCCATTCACTAAGTCCAGAAACCATGGCTGAGGTTTGCTCAGTTTCAAGCTGATTTCTAATTAGCAAGAACAAGTAAGAAGAGAGAAAAAAAAATTTTAAAAACCCCACAAGTGAGGGATAAACTCATGTTTAAAAATCAGGACCACAGTTGAGACATTTTCTGTAATAAGTTAAGCAACTGGAGTTGGTTAATAGGAAACCAGTGTCAGATGCAAATTTGAAATTCAAAAGAACAAAGCTATTTAACCTATGATCAGACCATTTAAAAGATACATTTCATTATAAAGAGCTACTGAAATTTATTCCCATGAGATTCTGTTGGTGTTGAAATTTTACATGGATTCAAGACTTAAGTATATTCATATATTCGGATGGGAAAAAAAAATCTCATTCAAGGTTAACAACTACAAGTATCCAAAAATTTGTAAGTCACAGATGATTGGAAAAGTATCTTATAAGGTCTTTTTTTTTCTTATACTCATGCATTTTTCTTGTTGTCTGCCCTGGACACCTTTTATTGACCAGTGCTGGTTAGCTCAACCTTTGGTATGGCTTAATGTGTTTACTCAGGCAAATTCCTATCTCCTCAATCACTTAGCAAATGTTCTGAACGCAACACTCAGTTTTTGCCCAATTTTTAGCTTTTCACAGAGCAAGCATAACACAGGAACAGCTACACACACCTCACAAACCTCTACAGCATTTAAAAATACTTTAAGGACTTCAGAGCAGCAGAAAAACACTTTTTAACAGGGACAAATATAAATTGGGAAATTTGAAGTGGCAGTTCATGAAAATCTGTACTCCATATCAAAGAATATTTACTATCTGTATCTGACTTTCCAGCAGTTAATAATAATAAAAACATTTTTTAAGTGACCATAACAAATTTCTTTTACACAGTGCATGCCATTCTTGTCACTTTTATGGTTTGGAAGTACAGCAACATAATAGATGTTAAAACTGACATTCTCCCATATTTTAAATAGGTCTCATCTGCTCATATTTTTTGTTTAATAGGGTTCTCAAAAGTCATTCACAGCTAATTGGTATTAGTTTTAATTGAGTTTGGTGTAGGTATTAGAAGGAAAACTGAAAAACTGAAAAACCAGCTTGCAGTAATTCCCTATACAATGAATCAAAACCTGCAGTCTGTGCAAAGACAGTGTATAAATTAAAAATGACTGAAAGGCACAAGTAACTGTCAGACAAATATGATCTGTGAGTGAAAGGGGACCTGTTTTCTCCTGTTTGTGCAGTGGGTGGACAGTCCAGCTCTCTCTAGCACAGATGAACAAGACAATCAAGCAGCTTAAACCTTCCCTTGCAACATAAAGAAAAGCCCAGGCTGTTGTGGAGTCATGCTGGTCATACTGGGAGGGAGCAGCCTCTGATGACAGCCTCAGAAATTTACCTAAAATCTAAATTGCCTACAGATGCCTGGTCAGACCTTTGTCCTGCCCCTACTTAACCTTCAGCAGCAAGCCACCAAAATAATGTTTCCTAAATCCACAAGTTGTCAATAACCCGTTCCCAGCAGCTGCAAACACGTCCACAACTCCCAACATTTGTTTTAAACACTTGGATTACGGAGAGCAGTCAGAGCCCTTAATCCAGACAAGCCCTTCCTTCCAAAGCCAGCTCTGTTTGCTTGTTTTGACTTCCCAAGAGCTGCCAGGACCCATTTCCAGTGGGATGGTTTGTCCCTGCTGGCAGGATCTGCTCTGATATGTCGTGGTGGCTCCCTGGCTCTGCGTTCCCCAGATCTGCACATTGCCTGCTGATAAGTGAGGACAGCATCTTCACCAGTGTGATGGCAAATGTCTGACCCAGCTTTAACTGGTGCAAGGACATTAATGAGTTCCCCGAGCTGCCTGCAGCCCCTAGGGGTTGCACAGCTGATGCTCCTGGTCTTGAGTTTTGCCTCCTTTTTAATCTGTATCACCTGCAGGAGGGCAAGCTGACATGTGCCTGCTCCCTCTTCAGTTTCTCCTTTACCCAACACACCATAGACACCTCTCTATGCAGCAGCAAATACATCAAGCCACCTTGTGCCTCAGAGCCTCTTAATCCAAAGGAGAGATAAAAACCCTGAAGAACTGACTGCATGATACACAGCAATACAGCAGAGTATGGGGTGTTATCACTTCCTCTCTCACTAGAGCTGACTTTCATGTCTGTGATCACTTTTCCTCCCTTTAAGCCCCAAACCTTCACACTAAAGAAGATAAGGAATCAAGGAACATGGAAGAAAAAAAAAAAAAAAAAAAAAGAAATAAAGCATTTTATAGCCTTATTCTGGACCTTCTGCACTACTAGCAAGCCAAATGCAACCATTGCTGCCTGTGCTGGGAACCAAACCCCAGCAGCACCAGGCAGTGACCTCCATCCCCTGCCCCAGCAAAACCACACAGAGGCAGCCACCTGGGTACCACCAGCACCACAAGCCTGGCCTCCAGCAGCCCTCTCTCCTGTCCCAAAGGCAGCTTACAAGCCCCCAGCACTCAGATTGCTTCCTGAGGGTGATGTTCCCGCAAATACCTCTGGAAAAAAGCTACATGGTCCAGGTATCCCTCTCACACCTCACTCCAGTACATAAAGAACAAATTACCTTATTATCTTCATTAATACTCTCCCAGAGCATCATACAAGAGCAACACAGACACCATCACACACTGATTCCTGTTGTCTCCCTCACCATCATCAAGCTGCCCCTGTAGTCTGCAGCTAACTCATGGAGTTATTGATGGCTGTATATTAAATACAGCAGGATCGTTTGTCCTCCAGGCCCTCCATTCAACACAGTAGGCAAAGCTCTGTTTTCTGAGTCCAAAACTGTTGAGATGATGAAATAGACTTTTTATTAAGGTAAATACAAAAAACACACTGACAGCTCAGGGCTGTGCTGCAAAAACAAAGAAATGCTCAATCTCTGGTGTTTGCACCAGACAGTTCTTTTACCTGTGATGTCAGTCCAGATACCACACATAACAGAAAGTAACTGGTTTATTGGAATAATTTCTGCTAAAATATTGACTTTCTGAAATAAAAACCCGAAAAACTTCAGGGAGATGATATATCTTTCAATCACACAGGGAGAGGGGTTTTGCTTTCATGTCTTTTTTGAGTTTAATGTCATCATTACCTTCATTTTTACTTTTGAAACCCATGTAATATTTCCTTTTAAAATTGAAAAACCCAATAACTTGCTTCCCACAGCGTTTGTCTCCTTTAAAACTACTGCAATCTTGCAAAATGGTTTTAGTGAGAAGAAGATGGATCGTCACTAAGTCACTTAATGAGCATAGGACACATGAGCTGGTGTATGTCCTATAAACCATGGAGTAGTGCTGCCCTTCCCACTTGAAAACTACCCAAATGCTACAAATCCTTACTTTCCCAGGATGGATATTTACTTCTCATGTCCTTCAGCTGCAAGACCACAGCAGCTTTAGCTCTACACTTCTGTGGACTAAGGGAAACTCAGCTGGACAGCACTGAGTTTCTGAAAATGACTGCAATTACAGGTCAGAATTAGAAACCCACTGAGCACAGGCTGCCCTGGAGCCTGCCACACCTGGATTTGGCACAGTTTTGACTGATGTCACCTCCCAGCAACAATGTTTGCTGCTTCAAGGTAAAAGATGAAGGAAATCTGCTGTCCTTCCATTTAACATTCCAGCAGGTCTAGGGAAAAAGCCTTTTGACACATGGCCCCTTACAGAGAAATTGAATAAAGGTGCAATCTGTTAGAGGCATGTTACAGCACACTGCTACTTGCAAAGGATAATTTTGTTTCTTTTCTTTTCTGATTTATGTGCTTGAATGAATGATGTCTCAGTGCTCAGAATTTTTATCAGAAGTGTAAAACTGGGAAAGGCAGTGGCCTTTGCTTGACAGCACAGCCCTTGTTCAGGAGCCCCAGTGCAGCTACAGGGCTTGTGACAAAAACCAAACGTTTCCAGTGACCTCTCCTCCCTGCCCATTGCTAAAGGTGTGGCCTCTGCAGCCTGTGAGAGGTGAGGAACTGCTCAAAAGAAAGCAACTGGCAGGGCAGGTGAAAGGCAAGAAGGGAGAGAGGAATGCTCTGCACTGAATTAAATACACTGGAAGCCGATGGAACCATAGGGATCAAATCCAAGGAAAGAAAAATAAAGTGCATCTGAAACAATGTTTCCCAAAATTTAAAAAATCCCACTTCTCTCAAAGGACAAATTTTCCTGCCTTGAGGCATCAAATAGGCAGATAAAAAGCAAAGAAAGTATTGAGGGCAGCCCTGAAGAGATGGGTTTGGACACTGGGGCTTGGAGCAACCTGGGATAGTGACGGTGTCCCTGCCGTGGCAGGGAGTGGGATAAGCTTTAAGATCCCTTCCAACCCAAACCAATCTGTGATCCCATGACAGAGAGAGAAAAAGAGATGGGAGAAGACAGAGTTTTGAAATCAATTCACACCAAAGAAACTGCAAGCTCTCTGAATCTGACTCTCTCCCGTTACTTTTACATAGCAACTTGAAATTGGTCAAGCTGGTGAGCAGGATAAAACTTAAATACAAAATGAAGAAAAGCTCATTCAACACGTGATTCACCCAATATCACCCAATCCCTAAACAGTCCTATATTTAGCTGCAAAATCATTTGTATACCAGCCATCTCTTTCCTCTTCAAGAAAGTTTTCTAATTACAGGTAGCTGCCACCAGACAATATTTGAATTTAGTTTAATTTATAAATTACCTTGAAGCAGGTTTGTCTCTGGTGAATTTAAAACATTATCTAAAATTTCATGTTTTATCCACAGCTGTCAAGTGAGCAATTTTTCTACCTTGAAATATATATAAGGAAAAGTGCTAACCCTGAAGAGAAGGAAAAAATTAATCAAAATCTCTGTCCTCAAGAAAAAAGAAACCCGGGGATACTCCCTTCTATCCCATAAGATTGTGATGTATTACTGGTCCAAAGTGCCGAGCATATGGGGTGGGTAACACCATGTAACCGTTCTGGAATGTGGGAATTGCAATTACCCACCTACACCAAAGTGATCATGGGATAAAGGATTGTTCCCTTACCATAAAATCTCCTGCAAATGCCAAGTTTGGGAGGAACATCAGCTGGAATTAGGCTATTGCCAGATCAACTTTGGTCCTCTTTTTGTCTTAGAAACTGGGGAAAACTGCTGCCCTTGTCTCAGGAAAACTTTTGTTACAGGTGCCTGATCTCAGAAGTGCTGGGGCAGGGAATGCAAAATGCTCATGTGGTTTTGGTATAAAAAAACACAGAAATGATGGAGAGACCAGGGAAATGGGTGGTGCCCGGAGCTTTGGAGCGTGTGGAATGCTCTGTTGGTGAGCACTAAGTTAAAAATTGAGGAAAAAGCACAAGGATTTGCCAGCTATGTCCAATAGTAAATATCCCACCCAGTTTAAATAATAGAAAAGGTTATTCATTCTAAGTTTATAGAGATGTGTGGCACTTTGGGAGGCACAGAGAACAGCAGCTTCTCTCTGAGGGAGCTCAGCCCCCTCCCAGACCGTGCCAGCCTTGGGTGAGTGCAGATGAATTTTATTATCTCAGCTTTGCAGAGGCCCCCCAAGCACAGAGCACGAGCTGCCTGCACTGCCAGCGCTCCAGGAGAGGAACCTGAGTGTCTGAACCCCAGTTTAACCCTGTTCCTGCCACGGGAGGAACCTGTGTCTCAGCCCCAGTTTAACATTCTGCCCACAGACCCAGCCTCTCTCATCCTGGGCGCTCCTGCCTGCCTATCCAGGCTGAGCCCAAGTGCAGATCTTTATTGCTCCTCCTCTCCACAGCCTTCACACAATTTCTAGGTTTTCCCTTTAAATGAAACATTTGAAGCTGTTTCAGGACAAGGTTTAAGGCCATGGGTCCCTGCACGTACAAGGGCAGGCTGGCAACCCCAACTCGTGGAACACGTGCTGGGTCCATGCTCCTGCTGCTGGCTCTGTTAATCCCAATAATTTATACCAACCCTTGAAATAACCCAAGAGCAACTCATCCAAAAGTTACTGGAGAGCTGCTTTAGGACTCCAACTCCAGCCCTGTGTGCAGTGGTGTTACATAAACATAAGGGTGGACATGAATGATTTAGTGGTTGACCATGAATGAGACAAGCTGTCTCATCAGCACAGAAGACATAACATTTTGGAGTTTAATGAAACCTTGAGAAGTAAATAAATATCTCCTGTGGGTGTATCATGAAATATTTACTCCTAATTAATTAACTTTCAAAAGAAGAATAAGAAGCAATATGCCTTATGAAGAGAAAAAATTGAAAATATCGCTGCAAATGATCATACCACTCTGATCATCTGCAAATTTTACAGTCCCAAAATCTTTAAATATCTTTAAATAATCTTTAAAACTGGATCTTTAGGAGCACATTTATCAGCCATCTTTTATCACCATAGAAATGAAGAACACCGTGCTGACAAAGTCTGACAGAGTGAATCAATGGCAGAACTAAGTACCAAAATCCCCTGATTCCTACTGCAAATATTACTCCACATTACCAACATTATCAACTGCCTTATACACCTGCTTTTACTACCAAGTCCTAATCATAAGCTAAGACTTTCATCTCTATAAACTTAGAACAAATAACTTTTTCTGTTATTTTAACTTGGTGGGATATTTCCTACTGGTTATAGCTGGCAAATCCTTGTGCCTGCCTCAATTTTTAACTTAACAGTGCTCGCCAACAGAGCATTTCACACACTCCAAAGCTCCAGGCACCACCTATTTCCCTGATCTCTCCATCATTCCTGGGGTTTTTTGATATCAAAACCAAAACCAAACATTTTGCATTCCCTGTCCCAGCAGTTCTGAGATCAGGCACCTGTAACAAAAATTCTTCCTGAGACAAGGGCAGCAGCTTTCCCCAGGTTCTAAGGCAAAAAGGGTGAGGAAAATTGATCTAACAATAGCTTAATTCCAGCTGGATCTTTCTCCCAAACTTGGCCTTTGCAGGAGATTTTGTGGTAAGGGAACAATCCTTTATCCCATGACCACTTTGGTGTAGATGGCTAATTGCAATATGCATGGAGAAATAATAAACTAAAAAAAGTCCTTCTGTTGGCACAGAGACCTGAATCTGGACACCCACACAATTCATCTGAAATTCAGTGGGGTTTGGGTGTTCTATGTGTTTGCTTTATTTTTTCTTTTTTTTTTTTTTTTTAATAAAACACTCAAAAAAGGGTATATTTCATTTGATGGAGTAGAACCAGAGGGTTTAAAACCCACAATATCTGATGTTTCTTTTGTAATATGTTCACATACAATGCTTTAAAGCACTAGAAAACAAACACTTGATGTGCCTCAAGGACTAGAAAACCTCTTCACTACAAATTCTCTGTATTGGAGGGGACTGGCCTGTGCAATACATCACATTATAGCTGGTGCACAAGTGAATGGACTGTCACTTTTCAAAAGTTTATCACCTAAGTACTAAAACATTGCCATTCCATACAAACTCATTTCAAATTATACAAAATATACAGATTTAACACAAATAAATATTCTATTCCATCCATGCCCAGTCACAATTCAGATGAGGAAAACTCTCATATATTCCAACTTCAGTCTGACTGGCCTAAAAAATGTAATATTGAGATGAGACCAGGGGAGTCTCACGTGAGGGAGAAGCAGCATTCCCTGAAATAGAAGTTTTCTCTGTACACAAGAAATTGGCTACTATTACCTGAAAGTCAGGTGAGAAAAAAATAATAGGAGAGAATATTAACTCCAGTAGTATAAACTCAATCATCTCAAAAGCTGTTGGATAGAACTTGAGACAACCAAGATGACCAAGACTTGGTTTTTGGCTGAGTTAGACAGACAAAACAAATCTTGGTCCCCGTTTGTACTGACGGTGCTTTTTGTTCATGATAATTCCCTCTGTGAGCGAGGGGAGCAGTGCTGGAACGTTCCTCCTGCAGCTCACCCTCCTCACATCCCTGCCAGCGTTTCTGGGTCAGAGATGCTTCCCTGTGGCCTCTGCTTGGACGTTCAGCATTGCCCCAAGCAGTGTTTGCTCCATTCTGATGCTCAGCTAAAATGAAAACTCCTCTACCCCACTTGCACATCCCAGCTGCACCACCCTGCACACGCCTTGCAGTTATCACTGCAGTGAAAGAGAAGGGGACAATGATGCATCTCCAGGAAAATCACACCAAATATTCCTTTCTGACTCAAACGAGTTTGGAAAAGTGCCTTATTTCTCCCCTGATTATCAGTCCTTTAGACAAATTTACAAAAAACCACAAAAAACATTGTAGCAATGAATGCTGCTGCTATCTTCAGTACAGCCACACAAGGTTGGGGGCTTATTTTTCTCTCCAGCCTAAAGGCAAAAGCAATAAATTTATAAAGAATATAATTATTGCAATGGGTCCCATAGGTGCCAGTGGCAGAGGAAGATTTTAAAAAATTAAGTGGCCTGTTTGCTCCTTGGGATTCTCTCATTATTTCACTGTCTATATCTATTTTTTAAAATCAGTATTTTCATTAAATAAAAATTCCTAGTGCATAGTGTTAGCACTGCTGATTTTAGATCTGAGTGCTGATACTTCAATATGTTAGACCCATAAATGCAAATTGAAGCAATCACACAAACATGGGAGATGTGAGAAAACAGAGCTGAAAGGTTTTTAATCCAAACAAACCCAGCCACTTGATTAAAGCTCTTGAATATTTTGCCCTATGTGAAGTTTTGGGGAAGTCTACTGATAACTAGGATATAAAATCTCTTTGCTTTGGAGTACCACCTATTTCCATGCTTACAATGCAGTGGAAATATTTCCAAGCTCCCTGCAGCCTTGCTGGCTGTCCTCAAGCTCACCTCATTTTGGGAGCTGTAGATCCAGATTATCCCAGACTAAGCCCAGCCTATTTTGGCAGCCTCACAGCAGCTGCCAAGTGTGCTGTGCTGCAGGGAGTGTCCCTGCTGCTGTGGCACAGTGTCCTCAGCAGGCACAGCCCCACACTTGGTGAAAAGCAGAGCAGCTGCTGTGTGTGTGTGTTGGGGCATGTGGGACACAGTAACTGCTGTGGGTCTGCAGGATGATGGGTGCATATCCATGGACCACAGACAGTGCAAACTGAAGGAGCATCCTCACCCACTGAGCATTGCTGCTGACACCCATCCACTGGGCATTGCTGCTGATCCCATCCACTGGGCATTGCTGCTGATCCCACCCACTGGGCATTGCTGCTGATCCCATCCACTGAGCATTCCTGCTGATCCCATCCACTGAGCATTGCTGCTGATCCCATCCACTGAGCATTGCTGCTGATCCCACCCATTGAGCATTGCTGCTGATCCCACCCATTGAGCATTCCTGCTGATCCCATCCCACTGGCTTTCACAGGATCCCACACACCTATTGAAACTGCTGCTGTAATTTCTGTCCTGAGATCCTCAGATCTAACACTTCTCACATATTCCTAGTGATCAGTGCACTTTGCCCTTCCAAAGCACTCACCTCGTGAAGAAAATGCAATAAATTCTTCCAAGTCATCTTTCAGTGCAAGGTGCCATTAATTCTCAGTGTATCTTGCAGACACAGGTGTTCACATATTATCATATAAACATGTCACACAATACAATACCATCCTAAATCACTTGGATTGTGGATATTAAGCTTCCTTTACTTATTTATTATTTTTCTGCTTAAAGCAAACACACCAAGAATGGGTTTATACTAGAGCAGGCTTTGCAAGACCACGAACTACTGACTTATTTTAAGTCAGTAATGACTTAAAATACAGAGAGCTCAGATGTACTGGGGGAAACAGGTTAAAACAAATTGCATACAAAGCCACCAAGAGCCCATGATAACCCTACAGGGCCAGTCCTTTTGTTAACTCTTTCTCCCTGGAGGCTCCCAGTAGCTCTTTGAGCTAAATGCTGTGAGGTTCTTTCCATGTCCAGGAAAGCCTCAAATGTACAGGTTTGTTTTCTTCTCTGTTCAAAAGTCACCCTGCCTGTGCAGTTCTGGGAGTTCTGTCTGCCCAGATCTGTCCCAACCTTCTCCCTGCAGGAATCCACCCTGCTGCCAGCTAAAAATGATTTAATTTTTTTGAGAAATACCAACTCCACCTCCTGCCCCACCCACCAAGAGGGCCAACATCGGAGAGAATTAACTCTCAACAAAATCAAATTTGGATAAAAGAAATCTGAGGGGTTTGTAGGGCCTTTTGGCATAACTGCCAAGCTGCAATAAAAAACAGGAGTCTTTTATGGCTGTCTGTAAAACACAGAGCAGACCTTCTGTCAAAAGAAAAGTAGTAGGGACCACTTTCTAAATCAAGCTCCTTTCTGTATTGACAACCCTTGAGAATACACACCAATGACTTGCAGGAATAGTTACACAGGTTTTGGAATTAGCAATGCTCATAATCTTGCCTCTGAGATTTTTTTGGGGGTTGTTTGGGCTTGGTTTTGGGTTTTTGTTTGGTTTTTATTTTTTGCTAGCATTAATGTTAAAAGATTCTGTGATTGCCAAGAGTATTTAAAGATTGTTTTGAAATGCATTCTTATTAAATATTACCTGGAGAACCAGACATCACTGGCTTCTCTGGTTGGCAGTAGACAAGGCATTTAATGTTATACTGGACACTATCAAAACAAAAAAGAAACACACAGCAGCACTTTCATACAGTGTAGATGCTGTTGCAAGTCCATTATTTACTTAATCTGCTTATTAAATAGGGGCAGCCACATTGATACCTTGGCTTTTAATTCTACTTTTCATTAAGAACTTCTCTGTAAAATACAAACAAGACTTGGATTCAAGATGTAGATGTTAATAAGAAGAAATGAGAACTGGTCTCTTTTGAGTCTTAAGTCAAAGCACAAGAGCATGGTCCCACATTATTGTGGATTTTTGTCCACAGTAAGACCACATTATGAATTTTTTGCTGGTACAATTTTTTTTCTGCTGCAAATCTTTGTGGAGTAGTAAATAGCAGAGGCAGGTTACTTTTACTCTTGCAGAGAGACGTGAATCACTTGCAACCTAAAAAATGCATTTTAATACAGCCAAATGCAGCATCATACAACTGGGAGCACAGAGCATCTACTAAATCTACAAACAAATCTGCAAAGTAAATCTGCAGGCTGAGAAAGCCTGTCTGGGAAAGCAGCAACACAACAAGATTTAAAGGTCACTCTTCAGGAAAGTTTCACAATTTTTGTGACAAATAGTTTATTTGCTGAAAAATACACCTAACTGCACTTTAGGGAAGGCAAAATTTGTTGGGTAATTAAGGTGAAATTTGCAATAGCTTTCAAAGGTGAAAATTCAGATTTTTGTTCCGCTGAATATCACTTCTGTGCAGTTTAACAATGAAGTGTGTGCATGCCATGTCTGTGGTGATATGCACACATTTAACAACACCTGAGTGCCCCCCTGCACACACTGCAGTTACCAGTGAACATCATCCCCCACACTCTCACCACAGCAGGAATCACCAGGACAAGCTCCTTTCTGAGGTGCTTTGGAAATGGGAAATGGGATTTGGTTCCTGAGCATGCACATGCTGGTTTTTGGTGGTTTTTTTGGGTTTTGTTTTGTTGTTTTTTTTTTTTCCAGTGGCCTTAAATAATGTATTTCTTCACATCTGACTTGCCTGGTATCACCCTTATACTGTCCCAAAGGATTGAGTGCAAGATTCACTGTTACACTCTCTGCCCCTTAAAGAGACACAGAGTTTCCTACCCACTCCCCAGCTCCAGCAGCAGTCAGGAGTTATTAGTGTTTGATGATCTTTTGTTTCAAGACCTCTGTCTCTTGCAGTTTGAAATTGAAATTCCTTTGCCTGTGAGGCCCCCAGAATCTGATAGGTGACTTCTTGAACTTTCCTAAACTGCAACAGCAAAGAAACTAAATCTATCAGCTCTGCTTCTTACAGTAATAGCATTTGTTAAGGGAGGGATAAAGAAAAAACAGTAAGCAGTGCTGGCAGTGTCTACTCAAACTACTGTCCTCACCTTTTTTATTTTTTTCCTCCATTAGCTGAATTAAATCTTATCTATTTACAGACTCCATTGAAAAGAACTGTTGAAGAAGTGTTATATCTTGCTTGGATTCAGCAACTCCAGATGTCAGAAAGATTAGAGAAGGAAAAGCACTTTAACAGCTGCATCAATTGTGGGAGGGTTTCTTTTCCTCAGAGAAAGAAATTTCTGGCTTTGTTCTGCTTTGCCTTCACACCACCTCTGTGGAGCCCAAGCTGTGCTAATCCACTCCAAGACAGGGAAAATAACAAACCAACCAAACAATAAGGAATAAGCCAGTAAGGGAAAGTAAATATTCTTAGAATACTGAACCCTGATGCAATGAAGAGTTGTACTACCAGAGATCATTTCCTTCTAGATTCAAATTTCATTTACCCCTTTCCATTGGTGGCACAGAATAAGGACAGATATTACAAACACCAAACACTTTTAAAAAGTGTAAAATCTCTCTTCTCCTGACATCTGTTTGTCCTCACTGTATCACAAGCCTAAGAGAAGTTCTTCTCTAGGAATTTTAGCTGAGGTAGGTGAGGATTAAAGGGGTCAGTATTCCCAGGGGTCCTAATGACACATGGAACATTTCTGTGGCCACATCTAATCAGCAGTACCTTCCTTTTCCCCCCTTCATTTGAGAGGCAGCATTGCATTCTCACATTAATACTCCCTTAGAAAAGACTCTCTCCTTGTGTTCCAGGAATTATCAAATCTCCCTTCATCCAATAAAATAGCAGAGTATTAAAGAAATCACATTTTTTCAGCTAGAGAAATCATTAGCTCAAGACAATACCCAAGCCTTGAGACTCTCTAGTGTTTTTCTTTCCCCAAAAGTGCTCAACAGTATTTTAACTATTAAAGTCTTGATAAAAATAAATAAATAAATAGAAGCTCAAGAGTGATACCTTTGGAAATATTGACCTTAAATTAATAGTAATTTACCTTAAGCTTTGAAATATTTACCTCAAACTGGAGAGGTATGCTTGTGTTCAGAGTTGTTAAAGAAGGATTTGGGCATCCAAAAGGTTTTGGATTTGATGGAGGAAGGGGAAGGTTTCACTGTTCATGAAGCAGTTATTGAGTTTTCAAGACTAGTCAAAGTTCAAGAATAGTTAAAGTTCAAGACAAAAACAGAAACACATATTGGAGAGCAAAGAAAAAGTTGGGAAGTCCAGAAAAAATAGGCATCAAGGCAAAATAAACACAAAAATTTAAGATTTTATGTAAACCCACAGATTTCTATTATTAGGCCAATTTTGACTATCCTGCCCCATTCACAGCATCTCTGGAAAAGTTTCCTTTACTAGCCAGAAAGGAAAGAAGCAACTCTTAAAGTTTAAAGCCCTCCAGACAGCCTTCTTACAGCACAGAGAATGTAAATATCTGACACACCAACGGGGAGTTGCACTCCTGTCTTCTGGGAAAGAGATGATTGCTTTTAACAGAAAACAACAGGTCACCAAAATTTCCAGTACCTAGTTTGTAAAACACCAGTATTTTCTCTTTGAGATGGAAAGCTCATTGCTTTGAATCCATGCAGGCATGGGAAGGATGCTCACACTGCCCTGGGCACTCTGCAGCAGCCAGGGTGGGTGGGTGGGAGCAGAGCAGCCCCAGCCCAGAGCCAGCAGCCTCTGCTAAAGCTCAGGGCAATTCCCTGGCTCTTCCATGTACCTGCCCCATCCCAAACATCTCCACTAAAGGATCTGCAGCTGTACAAAGGTTTAGGATATGAATTCTCCAGTCCAAGTGGGAAGCTGAGCACCAGGTAGCTTTCTGTTCAATCCCCGACCTATTCCTGCATCCGGTACTTACTGTGCTCCTGTTTAGCAAACTCAAGAAGGTGATGCTGTGTAACAGACAGCAACAAATAAGAATATAGGTACTTCTTTTGGACTTGAGGTCCATCTATTTCAATAAGATGGCTCTGAACAGCCCTCAGCACTAAATACTTTAGGAGAAGCAGCAAAATCTGTATTAGACAGATAGCAGATAATCCTCCCTCAGAGTGGATCTCTAAATTCTCAGCAGAACCAGAGAAAAATCCCCAAACAGTGGAGTTTAAAATCCTCAGGGTTAAATAAAATGATTTTCAGGAAGCTCACAGGTTGAAAATAAAAAAAATATTTACCAAATAGAAACACTTTTTACTTTAAAAATCAGATTGTCTTGGGGGAGGAAAGGGAGGAAGGAGAGGGAAAACACATTACCTGTCTACTGATTCATGAGATCTACTGTTGATTTTTTATTGTACTGATAAGATAATAAAGACTACTAGAAATTCTTTCCTTTGGTGCTAGTGTTTCTGTGTGTTCTGCATTGGTGTGTTGAGCCTAAACAAAGATGTTTGAATCATTAACATCATACCCTAAGCCACTACGAACTGAGGCATGCCAAGCATAGGAGCATGAATAGCCAACTCATTCATAAGCTGAAAGATTTTTTTCTTCTCCCACAGATGCAATCAAAATCTAGCAAGACAGCTAATTGTAAGTTAATCTTGTCAATTCTATGTACAAAAGTCATTTTAGGTATGGCTGGAAAATGTGCAGAAGGAATAACAACAGAGTATTTCTGGCCCCCTCTGGGATTTAAAAGCCAGATTTGGTGGTATTAAGTACCATAGCTACATTTGCTAAATCAGATAATTGGGCTAATAAGGACATCTGGAAACAGTTGGTATCAAACAATGCTCAATCTGTGTTTCATTCGTGACCTCAATGCTTGGCTGAAACAGGGGCACTGCTGCTTGCAGCGCTGGTGCCAAGTGCTGGACACTCCAGGGGAACTTGGGGAGAAGAACTTGGGGATAAAACTGGCAAGTGTATCTAAGCAATAATAATAACACTGATTCAAGGTCAGCACATTATTTAATAAGAGATAGTTTTGTCTCTATTAGCATACTAATTCTGTATTCTCATATTAGACTCGATGGTTGCTGTTGCTCAGGGTCGTTAAAGGCTCTTGGTGCTCTCAGGGTCCTGGCAATGGAACCCCTCTGGTTGGATTTGCACTGTTGTTTTATTATTTTGGGGAGTGTGCTTTTTTTATTTGGAGACAGATTCAGCTCCCAGGATGTTACTGTTAAAACAATCTTTATTCAGTTCAGTTTTGCTGACTGACTTACCATAGCTAATAACTCTTAAAACTGAACAAATCTCTTTCAATTCAGAAGTGCTTTGATGGAATCTCAACAATTGCCAGATATTGCAAGATTAACCACTGGACTATTAAACAAGGACTCAAAGGACATGGAGTTTAGTGCATAGATCTGTTAATTAAAAGCAAAAAAGCTGGATATGTAACAAATATATTTCTTCCTCCTCTACTAGATAAAGGGCTACTAACTGTTCTTTGGAGTCTGTTTCTGAGGGCCTTTACAAAGGAAATCAAATATCCATGGAAGTAATACCAGCAGAAGTCAGCGGAGCTAATAATAAAACTGGCTTTTATACAATGGGATCTAAGAAGAAATAGATAAACTTTAAAAGCAACTAAATTTAAGACAAGTAATTTAGTATACTTTGTTGTTCCTATACTGATTTTTATAACATGCAATTTATCCCTTTTCCCACTAGGTAAAAAATAGACACCTGTTAATAGCCTCAATTTTCACAATTTCATTGCCCTGGAGTACCAGACTTCCTTGAAAACTTCTCCATTAGTGTTCACAGCATTCTCTCCTTTTCTGCACAGACAGGATCAGAACCCCAGGTACAAGATCAGACTTGTTTTCTAAGAGAGCTCCTACAGATCACTTCATCCTGTCAGCACTAACACTCCAGAGCATACAGAGAACATTCTGCATCTTATTTTTACATGATCTCTCCCAGCATCCAAACTAAGTTTATGCAAGGGGAGAAAAACTGAAAATCCACCGGCAAAAGGAAAAGTCATGTTCTGCAACACATTGATAGCTCAAGTGCTACTTGAAGATGTTTCAGTCACCTTGAGTTTTGACTTTACATTCTTTAGAGTTGAGAAGGAGACTGCAGTCTGCATTGAGACTCATTTCAAAAAAATTCAACATCGGCTTGAGAAAAAAAAAAATGCAACCAGTGCTTCCCTGTTAGTAAAGCAGATCAGTTTCTCATAAGATCACTTTATCCCATATGCCCAGCCCTGTCAGATCCATAATCCTCTCTTTGCCAGGTACAGGATAACAGCTGCTTGCATTGCCAAATTCCAGGGCAGTGCCATGAGGCTGGGGCTCCTCTCCTGCAGCCCTCAAAGCCTGAATATGGGCTCGAGCAGGTACAACTCCTATGGCTCTGCTGAGCCACCTCCCCTCCCCTGGGACTGCCTCCCTCGCTGTCCCCACACCTGGGTGGTAACTCCAACCCCAGCACATCTGAGATGGGACTTCCAGATCAAATCTGTTTCTGCCCTCAGCTTTGCTCAGTCATTTCAATTCTGCCTGCATGTGCTGCTGTTCTCTTTGCAAGCGTGCTCTGTGCTCTGATGGCACTCCGGGCTCTAGAGCACTGGAACAAGACAGAGAGCAAAGGTGAGCAATTTCCCCTCTCAGGATGTCAGGGATGCTGCCCGTGGTCACTCACAGCAACCTGTCCATGGAACGTACACAAGGAAGGGATTCTTATCAAGGCCCACGTGCAGCTGTTATTAGCAAGATGCTGAAGGAATTTAAGGGATTTAAGAATTTTCATAGCATGTGAATTATACCTGTACACACTCAATTCACCTTTGAAAGGAGAGACACCATAACTGTACAGCCTAGAGACACAAGCTGGATCAAACAATGCCAGGGAACATCGTATTGCTTAAGTAAAATTTAATGAAAAATATGAGCCTCAAGCTAAACACAGGAACCTGCTATCACCTCAAAAAAAATGGAATGCTAGGAGTTAAAACACAGTGAGGTGGAGATCTTCTGGTTGCTGTTTGTTTTAAATGTAACAAAAGACAGAAGAATGCAAAAGTGCCATCAAGTTGCGCGAAAAGGGGAAGAAATTAAGCAGAAATAATTTCACTTCTTTCCTGTGGAAGAGCAGGCCAGTAAGACAGAGTTTTCAGTTTAGAGTTGTATGGTGAAATCTTGGGGGTGCAGCCTTTCATTTGGGCTTGGTAGTAAAGAACTGCAGTCCAGGCAGCTGACTCCACTACCAAGGCTTCCCCAAAACTGAGCAGCTTGCAAAAACTCTGAGGTTTTGTCTACATAAAACCTGATGATAAAGAAAATGAGGTGCCAGAGCAAAACAACAAAATGGAACAGTTCAAGCCTGGAAAGGCAAATACTGACACTACTGACAGTAAAAAGGACTTGGGATTATTTCAGCTCTTTGCTTTATGCAAAACCAGCCCCTTTGTCCACGTAGCCTTGACTGTGCACACGAGATCTGTTAACTTCAACTCTTTACACTATAAACTGACATTAACTTCAACAGGGCATTTATCTCCACAGATGTATTCTGGCAATAAAGATTGCAATTCAGAGTTCCAGAGTTCTGATGACTCCAATAATGTATGTATTAAGTTTAGGAGTGGTGTAATTCTTTGTAGGATTGGGATCCAATATTAAAATCTCTTCATGAAAGAGACAGTTCCTTCCTGTGTTTTTATACCAGAGCCACGGTCTTTATTGCAGCTTTTATGAGCCACTATAATTCAAATTTCAACTTCCCTAGATTGCAGCTTTTGCTTTTTCTTATTTTACTTTTGCATTTCATTTCACATGCCCTGCACAATCTACAGTGAATATGAACAACCACGTTTGCCATAACAAAGGAAAACAGAAAAGCACCCTTGTCTGCAGACGCAACCATTTCTGCCTGGATTGCCATTGATCCAGTGATATTTTTTCGCATCCATCCCTCGAGATTTATTCTTGAAAAAGCGATAACCAGTCAGAAGAGTTATCACCTTGTCTCCTTGTGGAAATGCATTGCCACCCAAGCCACAACTCATACAGCAAATATCAAGGCCAGCAGTGGAATATCTCTGAAACTAAAGGGTAGGAACATTTCACCTAATGACAAAACCAAATCCACAACAAAATCCCATTACGTGTTTTTGCTGAGACAGCTTTTTTCCTAATAATTTTTGCTCCAAAGGCAATCTGAGTCCATGCTCACACCTGCATAATGAAACGAGACAAAAAACTCCTCTTTCCTGTGGCTGTTATTCACCCACAACTTGCATTATGGATCGCCACGTTTCAGCAATCAGCAATGTGCTCTGTGTTGAACATTTGTTTCAAATGGAAATAGCTAAACCAAAATCAAAGGAAAGTGTTATGTCTTTGATGTAGTTCCATACATTTGTTATGCTGCAAGGGCTAAGGCTGCTAGACCCAGCTGATGTCAAGGATTGGTTAAATCCTCTTTCAGACTTTGTGGAAGGAACAATTAAATCCCTGTAGATACAGCCACAGACACTTTAGTGATGCCACATGTTTTCAGCTATTCCATTGCCTGGTTTGTTCCCATTGTGTTTCTGGGAGAAGACCTAAAGAAATGAGCTGAGACCAGGATCCAGAGATGAGGCAGAGTGAGAGACCAAGATGGATGGTTAATTACTGTGTCAAACTGGGGTTTGACCTGGGCAAGGTGATTTCCTGATTGCTCTTTCCTCCTGTGACCAAAAAAACATCCTCGTATGCTGCCTGTGAGAAGAAATCTCACCCTGACTCCTAGATACCAAATTTTGGTGATGACTTCAGAAAAATCCCTAAATTTCTAAACTACTAAACTTGTAATTACATCATAGCTCACCTAAAACTTACAGAATAAGACCAACATATTTGCCAGCTCATATTTGCCATAGCAAACATGACTGTTTTCCTGGGCTGAAGGAATGTGAAGCTTGGCAACCTATAAACTCTTCAAAGGCAGATGAGCTCCTGTCAGTCATGCAGCATTATGATGGGGTAGAAAAAAACAAAAGAAAAAAAAAAAAAAGAACAAAAATCCCCAAACAAACCAAGCAAAAACTCAAGCAAGCTGCGTAGGCTTTTCTAAGGGAAAAAAATAATAATTCACACAAGTGGCATAATTGTGTATAATATGTAACCACAGGAAATAACTACTTTACCATGTTCATCCATTCAGAAAGGAGAAAATGGAAGGAAGGAAAAGCTGATCCTCTCCAGGCTTGCACAGGCTGCCTCCTGCCACAGCAGCTCTGGTTTTGTGCTGCCAGCTGTGAGCACTGCTAAAAGCACAGCCCTGAAAGCTGGGTTTGACTGGGGCACGTGGGGCCTGTGCACACTGAAAAATGAAAAATGCCTTTCCCACACGGTGCTGCGTTCACAGGGCTGGAAATATTCCAGCTCCAGTGTGAGAATCACTCGTGTTCCCTCAGAAAGGAGCTCCATAGGGGAATGTGATATAATAAATGGTTTAGTTCAAGTTGATTAGGCTCCCCTGGTCATCCTGGGAAATGAGAGCAGAATAAAGGGGAAACTTGAGCACATGAGCTGCACAGCAAAATAGGAAGAAGAGTTAAAGGACAAAAACAAATATGTATTGTGGGGCTTTATAAACATTGACAATCCAGACAAATATTTTAAAGAGGTTAATTTATATAAACACGACTTCATTTTTTATTTGTGTTGATTGTACCTTTTGTTTTTGTTGAGTGAGTTTATTTGTTTGGTTTGTTTGGGGTTTTTTTAATACAACTTCAGGCATGTTTTGTTTCATTCCAATACAGAAGTAAGCCAATTTGAAGCATAAAAACCTTTCATATATGGAACTTCCTCTATCACAGAGCTCTTGTCTGGAGCACCACATCACACCACAGCGCTTCAGAGCCTGGGATCTCACTAGAGCATCCAGTAAATGGATTAAATGGATCCATTAAACAGAGTTGGTTTTGGTGCTTCATAATCCTATCTAGACCATCAATACACACTTGCTTCTGACACAACTACTTCATTACAGAGCCTGCAGCAGCTTTTGCACCAGGGCCACGCTACCTACAAAGCCTCACCCACTGAAGCGCTTCTGCAACTCAGGCAGAGCTTGTTAGGAGGGCCTTGATCCTGGCCCACAGGCTGCAGAAAATCCTGCCAGCAGCTGAAGCTTCCTCCACGAGATTTAAAGGCAGAAATCACTGAGCAACACTGCCAGGAACTCAGTCAGGATCAGCTTGAAGGTCTAGATTGCCAAGGGTTTTATTTTTATTTTTTTAGTGCAATTTTAAAAGGGGAATTTATTATATAGTATTTTTAAGTCAGTTTTTTTTTTGTTTGGATTTTTTTTAACAGGTCTTTTTTTTAAAATAAAATTATAGCAGAGGAAAATAACTTGCAAAAGAAGTTAAAGAAATAATAATTTGTGTTTATGTGGTTCTATGATTTATAATAAAATTTTAAAATTGCACTTAACATGGGAGCAGTTGAGCATGCTGTAACAGCAATACACTTTCTCAATTGAGATCAGCATGGTCTGATAAAAACAAGTCCTTTACACACAGGAAGAATGAGCTCAGGAAAACAGCTAGGCAAAATAATAACCTTTAAGTTATGTACCCACAGGAGAAGTAGGAGGAAAAAAACCAGACACAATCTCTCAGATAGTTGAGAAACAATTTGATTGTATTGCAGATCATTTGCAACACTTTGAAGAGAAGGTCATTTGGGCAATAGCTCTGTCAATGTATTGAAAGAATTAAGACGAACAAAGAATGCTGTTTTGCTATTCTTGTAATGCACAGTTCTCCATTTGCAACTCCATCTGAAAAACATTCACTTGTAGCTATTCACAGCTAATGCATCAGCAAAATCCTGCAACAATAAACAACATGGAAGAGAAGATCAACCTCCCTCCCTTGAGAAACGTTTTTTGGTGGGTGCAGGGGAGGAGCCCCTTCAAAGGCTATTTAATACTCCAGTGCATTTATCACTTTGAGGAGGATTTATTTTCTAATTTTCTAACTGCAGAGGTGCAGCTTTTCTCAAGCTGGGGATATTCTTACTTAGCTATCTTCTCTGCTACATATTTCATCCAGAAATTTTGACTAGGCTACAACCTCAAGCCCTTTAAACACTGTGGCACTCAGGAGCCAGTTCCTGTTGAATTATCTGAAAGCAAAGGTGGTTCCCAGAAGAGGAAGCAGATCCATGAGAACCTGGATTTTTTATGAGCTCTGCTAATGCACACTGGGAAGATGCCTGCTTTTCTGGTTTGGGAGCTCTCAGTGTGTGCACGCACACCAAGACACAGAGTTTAGTGCTGAGCTACCCTGGGTGCTAAAGCAGCCACACCCATCACCTTCATACCTGGAAAAGGGAATATTTCCAGCTTCCCTTTCCAGACCTATTTTCTTTGCCATGGCCACATCAAAGGAAAAAACAGCAGTGTCAGTAGCACAAGGAATACCTCTCCAAACACAGATTCATTCCATGATGGACATAAACAAGTTCCAAGTGGTTATTAGAACACATTTTACCTAGCAAGTGGATGACTCAGGTTGATGAGATTAGTTACTGTGGATCACAAAAGTGATTAAGGCCTATTACCCTTAAATCTGAATCCAGAAAATAACATCCTGAATTAAGAACACACTAAAGTTAACCAGAGAATCATAACGTAATTCAGACTGGCGGGGACCCTCAAGTTGTCATCATGATCAAATGTCCTGCTCAAAGCAGAGGTAACTTCACTCTTGGATAAAATTGTTCAGCTTTATTTAAGTTTTAACTCCTCTGAAGATGAAGATAATTTCTAAGTTTACTGCATATCTTAATCTAATACATAAAGTGTATAAACAACCAAGGGATTTTAACTAGAATTTATAAGTCAGAAGACTTTTTCTATGTAGTAGAAAAGTATTTTTGACTAAAGATTTGACACTATCCCACATTTCGTTTTAGGTGTCTATCTTGTGCTTTCAGTCATTAACAAAAGCAGAAAAAGAAAATCACATGCTGTCTTAAGCTTCCAAATCTATGCACACCTCTAATAATATTATTTAATCAGATTTTCTTTATTTAGCTTTTTAAAATTAGAGATTTACTACCGTCACATAAATCAGAGGTATCTATTTTCCTTTTGCAATTCATCACCAGTTGGGTAAATCTGATGGAAATAGGCTTGTCTTGCCATTTTTCTTTAGAAAATTATTTTGTAGACAAAGAAGCACAAACCTTCTGCCATGCCATGAGTCTCTTTCCTAGAAAATGGAGGAACGTCCTATTGAAGCTGCATAGAAATGATCCCATTACATGTGAACCGTTTAGAGCACAGTGGTTTCCTAACAATTAGAGCTTTATGTGTTTTGTTCACAGCTTATATAAAAATTCTCAATAGTCTATTTGCCCTCGCCTTCTCCCACAGAAAGTGTGAAAAGACATCAGTAAAGATTCTTTATGGCATCTAATTTATTCTCTTGAAATTACCTGCAATTCCTTAGTAAAAGAGACGTTTTCAAATGAATTATCTCTCTGCCAATTACAACCTCTCTCATCATGCTCTGGCTCTGCAAGAGCACCAACATGACAACTTCTCCTAGCTAGGAAAAAAGGCAATGTGGGGATTTTTTTGTTTGGTTTTTTTTTTTTTTTTTTAATGGTGATTTTGTTTCCAAATTCACAAGTCAGCCTTTGTGAGTTGTATTCAGAGCTCAGGTAGAAGTGCTCTGTTTTACAGTTCTCTGTAACACACCTTTGAAGACCACAGAAGCGTGGAAACAGGGAGATGGTGGTGATCTCTCTCCCATAAAGCAGCTAATTACATGATCATCTTGAACTCTCTGAAGTCAATTACTGTAATTACTGCAACTGTTGTGTTGTCATATTTCATTTGGAACAAAATTGTAGCATGAGAGAAAACTGCCAAATGTGGTGCTCCAGACTTTTCCCACTTTACAGAAATGTGTTTAAAGTGAAAGCTGTGTCCAGCCCCTAAGGCACCCACGAGCTTGAGAGGCACAGGCCCTTGTGACATTGATAGGAAAACCTGTGAAATGGAGTAAATTCAGCACAAGGAGGAGGCTGCAGCAAGAACAGCTTTGCACAGAATCCCCTCACCCATTCCCTTCCACACCCTCCTGCCCAATGCAAACAGGGCACACTCAGCCATCACTGCAGGCAAACACTAATCCCCAAACCACAAAACCCCTCTGGAGACAAACTTCTCCATCCTCAAGATGTTTTCAGGAGTTTGCTTGGCTTAAAACAGAGCTTGAATAAGAAAAACATTATAATACAAGGTTAAGCTCAGCTTCATCCTGATGGAGCTATTTATCTGTCATACAAAGATAGGTATATTCTCCATGGACTGCTTTTTTTAAGGGCACATACACAAGCTATTTTCTCACTACACTGAGGATGTCCAAATAAATCTCTTACAGGCAAGTAATAGGAAATATTTCAGCTCCAGATGACTACACTCAACTATTTCCCAACCTTCAGGAAAGCCAGTGAATGTCTAAAAGTATTAGCACTTGGAAAAGAACAGAGAAAGAGAAGTTTACAAAACACAGCAGTAACAACCTCTGCATTAGCCCTGTGTTCTAACTTCAAGCACAAACTTCTCTAATACTCATTATCATACAAAATGTGCCACACTCTATTGCAATTCTGAGTTTTGCTTCCTTGAAACAGGATACAGATGGTGATATAGGCAGTAATTTTTCTGTGCTTTAAGGCGCCATAAATATTTAAGCCTCTCTCCTGTAACTGCCTACCTCAGGAAAGGCTGAGCAGATTCTCCAAGGAGCAATACTGAAACAGATAAACTGTGAGCCCTGCTGAGGGACCTGCAAGCTGCATTTTGATTTTAGCACAGCTGTGGTCACTGGAAGTTTGCTGGGACATAGGGCCTGGCAAAAACTCTCTCACAGAGCATCCTTTGTGCCCCATCAAGCCTTCTAAGCGCTGATCCTTATTCAGGAATAACATGAACTCCCAGGATAACTGTGTCAGACCAGCACAGGCTAGGCCAGGGCAGACACTTGGATTTGACACTGTTCACCTCCAGCATGTCAGACCTGCTCCAGTCCATGTAAAGAGAGAGCTGAAACCCTTCTTGTGTCACAGTTCACTTCTTATTCCTGTCTTGATGTGCAGCAGGTGTGTCAGATGGGCAGGATGAGGCAATAGATGTCAGCAGGGCTTCACTTGCAGATGGCAGTGTCCAAGACTAATGAAAAACTTTGTATTGTAAGGAATTATGTAAGGAAACCTCAAAACAGATAAGGTTTTTTTTTGTGCTGACACCAAGTGATTCAGGATTTCATGCTTAGAGTCTCAAAGATAACATAAAATATTGAGGAAAAAAAATCAGAACCATTGCAAATTAACAAATTCTGTCTGTAATGTTAAATGAGGTAGGCAGCATTATCATTTTTTCCCAAGCAAACTCAGGAACTTTGTCTGGTTTTTTTCTACTTCTTCCTGACACTGTCCTTCTCCATATCACTCTTTTGACATCACCTAACTGCTAAAGAGAGCATGAGAACAGCTAAGGACAATGCAGCACTTTTATACTGATATGCATGATAAAATAAATAGTTTTCATTCCACAGAGTTAAATGTATTCCATGTTCTCACAATGCCTACTTAATAGTTTTGGGACTGTGTGTGTGTTTCCCTTAAAAGAGAAAGGCAGAATGCACTACACCATTTTTTCTCCTCCTGGATCTAATTATTCTCTAATTTAAATTCAAAGGCCAACCCAGGTTGCTCCTGAGACACTGAGGGACTCTATTAGGATCTCTTACATTAAGACTTTTTATGATAACGATTATATGATAAAGAGCATCTGGAGTCTAACACAATATTAACACTATTTCTTAAAGGTATAACCCTATTTTTTCCCCAATTTAACACTCACCTTGGCTGCACTTACACAGCCTAGCTTAAGGGAACAGGATTTTTTCTTCCAAGGAGACTCTATCAGTTATCACAATATCAGAAAAGCCTGCTGCAGGGACAACACCAACTTTAACATCCAGCAAACACAAAATTCTGCATCTTCACTCGAGCTAAATCCCTGCTGTTCCAGTATCTCCTGCACAGAAATGACCTCCTATTTTGCTTATGTAATTTGAAAACTAATATCACTCAAACCTTGAGACAGCCCCAGAGAGAATTCCCTGGCACGTGTGCTGGAGCACAGCATCACACTGCAGCCCTCCCTAAAACCTCCACGCCAGGCAGGGAGACACTGATGAGAACTGTCCCAGTTTGTGAAGTGGACACAGCAGAGCATCCTTTGTGGGAACCTTCCAGCTGTGCTGAGGAGAGCTGAGCATTTCCACAACCTCAGAAAGCAGGGAGACAGCTGGAACGTGGGAAAGGTGAGGTCCTGCTTTCATTAGGCAGATTCCCCAGAGTCTGAGACCTGAAACACCACACTTTGTTGCTATCACTTGGACTTTCACTCTGCTGTACTGTATTACAATTCAATGGAAAATGATTCTGCTACATTAAGAACAATCTCAGTTTTTTATTTATAAGTAGGAAAAAATGCCAGAATTATGATAAGGTTATGATCTTCTTCTGCACACAAGTAGCTTACAGATAAAGAAACAAAACATTCAAAGAAGGCAATGAAAGACAAAACCCAGGATTTTCACCTGCAGTGTTCAAAGTCCCAAAGGTTCATTGATTTATCCACAATTTGCTTCTTTCCATAATTCTCTCATATATTTCATGCCACTGCCCAGGTATCTATCTATGTACCTACCCAATTAACGGAGACGAGCACTTAGAAGATTAGATTTTGAAAGATCCAACTTCAAAAAGAGCTTGAAACACACAGTTTTTACTCTAGTTAATTGAAAAGGGCTAACCCTTACTCTTTTTTCAAGTGTAGTACAAACTTTTTGTTTCTCTTTTTGATGAAATATTAAACACATATATAAAGGAAAGTATCAGGAATATGAAAACGCTTTAAGAATTTTTTTTCTAATCATTAGATTATACAACTTTAATAATTTTGTTACACTACCACACTACTGCAACTGCACCAGAGCTGTGAAGAAATCAGCAGGCTAAAAGAAAACAAAGCCACCTTGCATTTTTCCATGCTGAGCTATTTGTTAAAATGTTTCATTTGAGTCTTTTTGTTTTACCACTAAACCAGAAATCTATACATCTATACCCCACCTGTTATATCAACATAAAATTATCCCAAACAGAACAGTTCCACTGACCTCCAAGTACAGTGTCCATATAGGAAAGCAAAGTGTTTTTCTCATCACTGTAGCTCTAAGATGAGCTCCACAGCCCACAGGCTACACTACAAAGAAAAAAGACACATTCCAGTCTGAGAAGGAGTTTCAATCCATAATTAATGAACACAAACACCTCATTATTTCTGGATAGACTTGCAGAAGACATTTTAACTGCACATTTTTAACCAAGTAGAGCCAACTAGCCATCAAACTGAAGCACAGCAGCAAGAAACTTCTGCCCTCAGTGTTCTGAAAATGCTCCCTGAGGCCACCCCTGACAAAGGAACCAAGCTGAGTATTTGCTGCCTTAAGTCTCTTGTCTCATGGTGCCTTTTCCAATTCTCTTGATGTAAAACTAATTCTCATGGTCTCAGGTTCTTGTTCCATATTTGCACTTCTTATGTTTGGTCACTGAAAACAACAATACCCATTTTGGTTATTGTTCTAATGTTTTGTGAGTCTTTTCATCTCTCTCCAAGAAATTATACATAACTGGGGAGGAGCAAGACCAGTAATCTCTTAGGAATGCTTTCAGAGGCTAAAAGCTATCACATGAGACCAAAGACTACAAAAGATTACTAAAACAAAATGTAAAATTCCTGTGTCTTTTCACTCAAACAGCAAAATAAATTTTATTGGTTTATGGGTCTAACTTATTTACTCAGTTTAGAGTATTTCCATAGTCCAAGATAGTGACAGGAAAGAAAAAACAAACCCCTAAGCATCCTTGCAATATCTGACCATCATTTAGCTGCAGCCATTCTCCAGAGAAATTAATGTAGCCTCAAGGAAAACAAGAGTGCTCAAATTTATGTTACAGGTATTCTTTGCTTTCCAAAGTGAGAGCAGACCATTAAATGTGACTCTATAAAACCAACAGCCAAAGTTTCATTACTTAAAGAAAGTGGATGGAATTTTGCACTGGAAAAGGAACAAACCACTTTTATACCTTCCAATTCTTCATTCCACTAGATGTCAAAATGAATATAAGAATCTTTCAGAAGTCAGTTTTAACATATAACTAAATTGAAGCCCTGGGGATAGAAGTAGGCCAAGGACCAGCATTATTAGTTTTATTTTTAGTTAAATCATGTTTTTGATAGGATTTCCTGACACTGAAAATTTGGATTCTTAGATATGCTTGATATGTGACTTGTCTGTTGACTATGATATTTACATAACACACTTAAAAAAAAAAAATTTAGAGACACTAGAATAAGCAATTGATCTATGATTTATATTGTACTATTAGGCCAGTCTTTATAAATATTTTAAGAAATATACTGAGAAAAATTCTCAATATGTCCACTAAAATCCAGGTGATTAAGGATGTGCTTTTCCACTGCCACCTATAGTTATAAACAATCTGCTTCCCTGCATTGTCCAGGAGCTGGAAGATGGTGTTTGACAACATTCCCACCCTTAGGACTGCTGAAATATCTGACCCAAAACAGATCTAGTTAATTTAACCAAATGCTTCCTAACTTTGTGATTATTGTTGTTTTCATACTGTGCAGTTCCATGAAACAAAACAAACCTATGTTTATGTGATTTTGGGTCAGGATTTTTGAGTGGAGGAAAACCAAAGAAATCAGAATGTCAGCTCTGTCATTCAGGATTCAAAACTGCCAGTGCAAATCATCTGAAACTCTTTATATGGTATGGTGATACTCTCAGGCAGAAAATCTCAGAGAATATTAGATATTCTTTTACTTGAAATGCTGATTATTTTTAACGTTATCTTTTTCAACAGTTTGTTCTTTCCTGCATACAATAAACTGCAAGGTCATCTAATTTAAGAATCAATTACCAGTGTTCTTGAAAAATTTTAAGGAGCTTTTTTTATGTCTTCACTTTAATGCTGCCTGCACAGGGAAGAATGACAAAACCTGGAGAATCCCTTCCCAAAGGAAAGGAAAGCCAAAACAAGGAGAAGTGCAGTGAAAGGCAGAGCCTCTGGCTCAGTCTGGCACATCCTTCAGGCAGCCAAGGGAAATCTGCATTCCAGTGCCATTCCAGTGTGTGGCTGGGGACAGCCAGGCACAGCCTTGACTTTCTCTGCCAGTCAAGGTAAGAGGCAGCTCAAAGAGAAATCCTTTTCCAATTGCACACCATTAGGAGTGTGGCCATTCCTTTATCATTGCAGTGCCCTACACAAGGCATTGTCCAGGATTTGTCATTTCTGACAGTTTCACATCACAAGTGGCACATGGACAGAGTTCTGGGTTGGAAAGAGGCAAGATCCACTCTACATTAGGGAACTAAATCTAAGTCCATGTTTAAGGAGTGATTATACTCTATTGAAGGTAGAGCCAAAAGTATATCTCTGTTTTTTTCAGCAAGTCACCAGTTGATTTCACAGGATCAGACCTCAGAATTTCAAGACAACCCCTCTCTCATGTTCCTGTCTCCACGTCCCTTCACAGCCCACAACCTTCTGGGGAAGCAGTCACGGATTTGTTCAGGTTGGAAAAGCCTTGCAAGGCCATGAGCCCACCCAGCACTGCCAAGGCCATCACAAACCTGTGTCTCATCTACACTTCCTTTAAAACCCTGCAGAGATGTCAATTCCATCACTTTGGGTAGCCTGTGCCAATGGCTGATAACCTGTTTGGTGAGGAAATATTTCCTAATAGCCAATCCAAACCTCCCCAGGGAAATCTGGGGCCATTTCCTCTTGTCCTATCCCCTGTTACTCGGTACAAGAGTCAGACCTACACTCACCTACCACCTCCTCTCAGGGAGTTTTGGGGTGTGTTAAGGTCTCCCCCAGCCTCCTTTTCTCCTGAGCCCCAGCCTGCTCAGCCACTCCTCATTAAACTTGTGCTCCAGACCCTTCACTGGCAGCACTGCCCTTATGGAACAAGAAACTCTGAAAAAAAAAAGATACATACTTATTAAAACCAAAAGGGATCATTAGACCATTTTAGTCTGACCTTTCATAAGCCATGTCAAATATTTTTCACCAGTTGCTGCTGCACTGGGGCTTAATAACTTAGTTTTGATTGAAACAGGCCATCTAGCAGCTGCACACATGGAAAAAACTGACCAGCTCTATGAAGTGATAGCAGTGCTTGAACAGTGAGCGAGCCTTGTTGTTACAGCTGTGATTTATTTCTAGTCAGTCTTTCCAGTTTTAATGGCAACTCCAGTTTCCATAGCCCTGTGCGTCAGTGTAAGTAGAGTTTTGCAAAACAAAAATTCATTTAGGGCCACAAAGTAAATGGAACTGCTGTAAAATGGAACATCTTTTGACATGTGGTTAAAGGTGCCAGTGGGATGGAGCAGCTTTGGGTAGTAGCAGTCAACTCCTGGACTTTTCATTTCTTACTACACGGGATGACACCTGTGTATGGCAAATGCCTGATGATCCTCTAAGGAAACAAGGTGAGCCTGCATGCCCAGCCCTCATGCACAGAGCATGGCTTCTGCCATCACTCTGATACTGATTTAAGCAATTTATGCTTTGGGACATCTCCAAAGCTGCTGGAGACCATCACACAGACCCATTCTCATCACCCTGTAATCCTATCAGATCTACTCTACCTTCTAACAATACTACAGAAAATCCTGTTGTTGTTTGGCCTTGCCTTTATTAGACCCTAAAATACAAAACCATTTTGTGTATCGAGAAAACTTTGTTCTTTGTATGTTGTTTATTCAATTTTAAAATAAATGAAAACTAGGTTAGAGTAGTGTGGTGCACTTCTTCATTTTCTAGTTGGGCAGCTATTTTCACAGCTAAGACTTTTATTTCACATTAGCACACAGAGAACAGCTCTCATGCAGTCAGTGCTCTGCAAAACTGAGTAAAAAAATTTTTTTTAAACACGGTCAGGCAAAGTCCAAAACCCAAGACTGCTGCACATTTTCTACATGAGGGTTTATCACTTGTGCGTGTGCCTTTCCATGCCAATGGTAGGCAAAAAGAGTTAAAAAGCAGCAATCATGTAAAGGAAGGACTTGCAGTAAATAATGCTCCATAAAGACCACACACAGGGCTTTAGGTGAAGCAAGGTTTTACAGATAAGAGCTAAATACCCAACTGTTGCAGACATCTTCTATGAAAAATCCTTTCCTTATGATTTTTCCTCCTGAGAAGCTGAGAGGCCTCAGGAACAAAATGTAAACATTGATTATCTGCTGCTGTGGAATGCAACAGGTGCATCTGTGATTGGTCTCATGTGGATGTTTGTAATTAATGGCCAATCACAGTCAGCAGGCTTGGACTAGCTGTCTGAGCCACAAACCTCTGTTATTCATTCCTTTCTATTCTTAGCTTAGCTAGCCTTCTGATGAAAACTTTTCTTCTCTTCTTTTAGTATAGTTTTAATGTAATATATATCATAAAATAATAAATCAAGCCTACTGAAATATGGAGTCAGATCCTCATCTCTTCCCTCCTCATGGGGCCCCTGTGAACACGGTCACACCCAACAAACAAAAAACTTTCAGTCAGCAGGTCTAAAATTAAAAACAAAAAATAAAAACCCAACACCAAATTCATGAGCTTCTTTTCCTCAGTGAAGCCAGTTCATCCAGTGGCACAGCAGATATTTACCTTTCCTTTACCTTCCTTAACAGTGGCTGACAAGTTCTCCCACAGCTGAGCAGCTGCTCCTCGACTGCCTCTAACCCACAAATTAAACTGGCACAGGGGATTAATGAACAAAGATGTGATCAAAGAGCTGTTGGTACATCCACAGAGCTCTCCTACAGACATCTGAAGGGTTTACTCCAGGTACCACAAAAAGGACTGCTAGCAAAAGTACTTGTCCTCTCCAAGCCAGTCACTACCAATGCACTGTGGGGTGCACGATTAAAGAGGACAGCAAAGGACTTTCCTGAGAGGCCCAGGGAACAGCAACATCTGTGAGGAAGAAATCCAGTCACAAAGGGAAAATATTTGTTTGACACAGGGAGTAGAAGAAGAATCATCAAAGCTGCTTGAACCAATTTCTCATCATTAATAAACTATACTCAGGAAACAAAGGTTTGTATCATAAATCATGGACACCATAAGAAATAATGGGCATCCCATTTTCTTTGGATATCGTGGACATACAAAAAAAATTGGGTTCCATTGGACATTCAGAGGTCCTGCAAGCACATCACTTCTTCCTTATATTTTCTTTTCCTGTAGGATTTGTAGTGACAGAATTCCTGGCTGGTAACCTATTTCATTGCATTTTTATCCTTAAAATTAAGTGGTTTCCCCAATGTCTGGGCTGACACTTTCTTGCAAAAATTTACAGCTCTCCTGGCTGTCCTGTCCCTTTGCTTGAACATGGACAACAAAACAGAAAGGTCTTTTTTGCTTACCCACAGCAGGGGCTACAAGCAAACCATGCACTCCTTGCCCTGCCATTTTGTACTTGATACCCTTGCCATCCCAGTACAACCCAGATCATTCCTTTCCCTTTCCAGCACCTTCTAATCTATTTGAATACTGTTGCTTTATACTCTTCAGACTTGGCAGTTCAGAATAAAAGCAGTCCTTTCTTTCTCAAACAAGCTCCCATAAAGGCAACTCAGCATTCTGGTGCAGCACACGTGGCCAAAGAATAAATAAATAATAAAGACATTTGTCCAGCCATGTCTCCTGGTGATTCTGCAGGGATCTCATGCACCTTGGAGGGTGATGTTTTATTGCGGCATCAGGCATATAACTCAGAATTATTGATACCAACAAGATGCTAAAGGCACCTGGAAATGTCTGTGACACCAACGTGTGCCCTTCACACCTCAGCTCTGCTGGCTTCAACATGGACAACAAAACAGAAAGGTCTTTTCTGCTCACCCACAGCGGGGCTCGAAGCAAACCATGCTCTCCTTGCCTGGCCCTTCCCACTGCCTGCTCCCACAGGGCAGGAGCACATCCCTGCAGCACCAGGGAAAGGAGGGAACTCACACAGGAGCCAGGGAGAAGCTGTGATCCCTGGCAGGTGGCTCTGCTGAGGGGTGGCACCAAAATCATGAATTATTCAAACGCTTTGTCCATCAGGGCCTGTCATCTCATTTTCTTCTCTCTCTAACACCAAGAATGTCAAACTACCCATTACTTAAAATATTCCCGGGGCTTACAGAATTTCTAAAAGTGTCTCTGATTGAATGCCACTATTAGATTATCCATTCTCCAGTTAAAAATATTAAAAAAGAACCCTTATGACCAAAATCAAAACTTTTTTTTTCTTTGCATGCTTTACATCTAAAAAAATTAATTGAAAATAGCATTTGTTTTCTGCTTCTCATGTTTATTTGCTCTTTTGCTTAAGATTTTATTTCTGTTTCACCTTCTATCAAGATGGACGTTAAAATGTGGTGTGAGGTAAAATTTAATATGCACAATAAAATTTATCATGTACCTGAACAAAAAGTCACTGCACCAAAAACGGTCCAGTCCAGCAGTTTTCTAAATGATGTAGGAGAAAAATAATGGGGCAGAGTAGCAGAAGCCTGACCCTATTCCCATAAGACTGTAAGATTTATCACCTACATAAGCAGAATGCTACAGAAAAGAGATCTATTGACCACAGCAATAACTCACAGCCCAGTAAAGCTAGCTGAGATGCTAGTCTGGTATTTGCTGATAGTACCTTTATTATGTGGCACTCAGACCTTTTTTTAAGTAGCTCTGCTCAACAAGTTACTGTTTTTAATATTATGCACCACCTACTCTTTTTTAGACCAGCCACTTATTTACAGTACTGTTATTCAGGAGAGGGGGGAGCTGCAGGGAAGGATTTATAGGAGTGGGGATTTACTGTTTGAATTAAAAACTGTGTTGTCGCAATTGTGGATTTCAGGAGAGGGGGAGCTACAGGCACATGCTATCCTGGTATAACAGAAATATTGCTCAGACAGAAATATGTTTGCATAATGCCCTGTATTTGAATAGAATATTTACTGGGGAAAAAAAAAAAAAAAAAAAGGCAGAAAACTGCTATCACTTGCAATGTGTGGATTGAATTTTTGCCCTTTTGTGTAGATGCAGGGAAGTGCTCAGCTGGCTTTGTTTAGCAGAGCATTTCTTCAAGGGCTTGTAGAGCAAGGGTCCAAGGTCCTTAAGCCGTGCTCCAACACCAGAAGGTGACACGGGGCCACTGTCACAGGAGGAGTTGTGTCAGAGCCCTGAGGGCAGAGCTTTGGGCTCTGCTGCAGTGCTGAGAGAAGCTGGCACTGCCACCTTTAACTGAGGCCATCAGTCCCTGACTGCCACCCGAGCTCCTCCTGTGCCTGCCCCTGGGGACCCCCACAGGCCAGACCCCAGCCACAGGCTGTGCACCCATCCCTAGGATTACCCTAGAGAAATGGGATTTTCTTCCCTCGGCCCTCACCTCCAGTGTAGCCATTTTAGCCCAGCAAGAATAAAACATAAACAATTGGCTGAAGAAACAGCCCAACTCTATATTCCCTTCTCCATCTTCAGATATGTTACCTGTATTCTCTCAATATTTAAAAGAAAACGTAATGCTTTCTGGAAGTCCTAACCAATAACAAGTTGGAAACAAAACATCTGTTTGTTTCTTCAAAAGTTATTTCAATTATTTGTGCAGGTGCCAAATACTACAGAATCCTAACAGAAAGAGCAGCAGCTTTATTTATCCAAAAGGATTCTTAGAGTTATCTGCATGAAAATATGCTGTCACCAAAGCACAACTGAGGACATAGTTTAAGCAAGGACAGAGACAGAAGTGTCAGCAGTTCAGTGGAACCTGGGGCCTGGATCCCTTCCTCAGCTCGTGCTCTGGTCTGAAATAATTTTGCTTTTCTACATGAATCTCTACTTTCACTTTCCTTTGAAACAGAGGAAAGCAGAGCAACAGGATGAAATAAGGAAAGCTCCTGACTATCAAAGGTAGACTACTTTCTAAATTAGGAACAGCACCATTTTCATTTCTAGCGTAGCCTGGTTACAGACATTTTGAATTCCTCACAAGTGTTCTGCAAAGTTATCTTTACCATACACCAGTAACCCTCATCAAGAAACAAACCCCAGGCTCTACTCTCTGGAACTCTGAAGATCCACTTGACAACACAAGTCATGTATGTGGAAAGATTGATGCTCACAAAAGGGTGATGTACAGCAGACTAATGGCCCAGTTTTACTTTGGCCTATAACAAGGTTTGAGACCAAAATTTCATTCAGTGTAGGTTCATATTTCACACCAAAAGAAAAAAAAAAATAAACCAAAAGGAAAACAAAAGAAAACAAAACCAAACCCCAAAAAACAGTAACCAATCTTTGCTCATGAAAATATGAGCCTCAGGTAAAATCAAGTTATGTAATTAGAATAACAGAGGAAAATTCTAGCACACAGAGTCCATCTGTTGCCATGTGCATAAATTCCCTATGACTTGCCAAAGTAATTTATCCACCCAGAACACACATCCAAGCCGGCCAATATCTAGTACTGAGCAGAAAGGAAATTTAAAGAAAGGCACATCATTTATCATTACAGACAGCTCAGCAATATTGTGAACAGGGAGCACAATTTCAGTGGAGGGGGAAGAGGGAGTAGGAGAATGAAGATTGGAAATGCTTGCTGAGCTCAGAGCCTGCTGTAACAGCCACCTGACATGGGGATCTCAAGGGCTACTTCCTCTGAGAAAAGAGCAGCACAGAAAGCCATGTCTTAACCATTCAACCCTGTCCCAACACATATTGTAATTCAATGAATTGTTATTTTGTGATGGGAAAACTTACTGCTGGAAAATTTTCGACTGCCCTTGCATAGCATGCAGTAGAATTTAATGTGAAGAATAAACAAACTCACCACTCTATGGCAGTCTTACATTAAGCCTGAAACCCTCCAGAATTAACAGTTAGAAAAAGCCCACTTCCACATGCTGATTGTAAAATTCTACCCTTTGCTCTCCTTACTTAGAGGGGTCCTTGGCATTGGGGCTTGATGCAGTTATCAAATACAAAAGCCTATTAAATTTTCAACACACTGTTCAGCTTTTGAGGCTCCAAAATGCCAAGGAAAGGGTAAATTATAAGGGTAAATTTCACTGTTTGATTCACCCCAGCTTGATCAACGATTCAAGTTTAGATTAAGGAATATACCGACACAAGGGTACAAACTTCACCCTACAAAAACACATTTTACATTAAAATGACAGGTGGTTTTAGCTCCAGTTGTGAACCCATGAACGGGCTGTAAACAGGGCCTTTGTGAGGCTTCGGGCTCCCCAGGGCTTACACACAAGCCAGCATTCTGTTGTTCCTCATGGTGCATCAGCAGTGATGCCCAGTGAGATTCTTGGAGGCGAGGAGGACGTAAGGAAGCTCCAGATAGAAGAGGTAATAGGAGCTGTGGGGAGTAAATTTTACTGGAGGCAGATTTTGAACAAGTAGTTCGGGAGATGTCTGTATTTTCAGGAGCTATTTCAACTGAACTGCCTCCAGCAGTCCTGGATGAAAGCACGGCTGCAAAGCTGCTGGATGTGAGCCCTGGCTAGCCTGTTCTTAACACACTTCACAAGTTTTATTCAACTTCCCAAGTGAGCACAGGCCCTTCTGCTTCCCCCTCCTTTTGGAGGTGCTCTGGCAGAAACAACCCTTGTCCATGAGCCACTTTCACCCATCCTGGGCTTGAGAGGAAGAAGCAGCAATGGTGAAACTCTGTGCGCACTCAGGGATGCAACAACAGAGTTCTGTTCTCCTGCACATGTGCCAAAGGAGTGTGTTTGTAGTTCTTCATTTCTGGGAACTCCTTGACTGAGACACAGCAATGACACAGTCATTTCTCTGCCACACAGCTAAGTGCAGAAAAATCAGCCAGCTGCACAAGAAAAACTAGATTATTAAAATTCATGTCTTCAGTTATTACAGCGACGTGAGTGGGTCGCTGGGGGTGAGAGAATGACGACAATCTTGTTTCTTGATCAGAAGGCTGGATTTATTGATATATGATATATAATACATTATAACTATACTAAATAAAGATAGAAGTTGCAGATCCTTGCTAGGCTAAGAATAGAAAGAAAGAATCTATAACAAAGTTGTGTCCAGGGTCTCTGTCCCCAGCTTGCTCCTGTGATTGGCCTTTAATTATAAACATGGGAACATGAGCCAATCAAGGTGCATCCCATTGCATTTCACAGCAGCTGATAACAATTGTTTGTCCTCTCCTTCTGGGGGCCTTCAGCTTCCCAGAAAATGCAGAAATCTGAAAGAAAGGATTTCTGTGGAAAAAATGTCTGCGACATTCAGTCATGCTGGAAAACTTAAATAACTCTACAGTAAATATTTTAACTACCATGAGATGCTGAAAGCCTACAGTACCACACTGAAAAAGAGACAAAAAATTATGGACCAGAAAAAGAAGAGGAGGAAAGGAAAGCAGAACACAAAAATATTCTAACAATAGGACAACAAGTGACATAGTGCTAATCAAATGTTTCAGTACAAGGTAAAATAAAAGGGCAAAGACTGAGCAGGGTCCTGATTGTTCCCAAACCAAGGCCTACATTTGCCATTGCTGAAAGAGAAGATCAATTGTGCCTCATCCCTCACAGGCCAGAAGTATCTCAGGAACCAAGACGGCATTTCTCTCCTAGTTACCATCAACCTGCGTCCAGCAAAATGCAATGCTACTGCTTATTTCTGATCAAGAAAGCAAATTAAGGCACTCTTCTGCCTAAAGAAATTCCACTCTTAAGACCAGAAAAATGTGATGGTACTGAAAATGTTACCTTGCTAAGGGCATTTTATCAGAGCACATTTGACTAGTGAGACTTGAATCAATCTGATTTAAACAGAAACAAAAAAACCCGCAAAAATCCACAAATAAATGAAAAACTCAACCAAAAAAAAAAGCCCCAAAACAAAACCAACCAAAGAACAAAAACAAAACGAGAAAAATGATTCCATAGAACCCAAAACACAATAAAAACTTTAAAACAAACAACAACAAAGCACTCCTCCACTCCCAAATAAAGTAAAACAAATCCCAACCAAAGGAAAAAATAAAACCAACTTCAAATCAGAAAAAGAAACCATAGCTCTTTTCCTCACACCTTAATTCCTTTTTCAATGGGATATTCACAAAGATGGTTAATTTAGAAAAAAATAAACTCAGAATGCTGCTACTGGCATACAATAAAACTCCTGAGCAAAGGAACATTTAACATGATGGAGGCAGAAATGGTCTACCAAAAGAGAAAAAAAAATAAAAAAGAAAATATTTGTTTGTCAGTGGCTTTCATAGAGAGTCAGAGATCAGGCTGGCTTTCCTGAAATAGGCTCTATGTTTTCACACCACTGACACTTTGCTAAAGAACACATGGAAAGGTTCAAGCTGAAATAACGCCTGGAATGAAATCACTTGACACCACGTCTGGCCGCTGTTTTAAATAGTTTGCACGGTTCTAGTTAGGACTCTTTCAGCCATGTTTGCTGTCTGAGGGCTGATTAAATGACATGTTTTTAAAACATGGAGCATTGGCCATTTTATGTTTCTGCTGCCATCCTTTTAAATTTCACAAAAATGGAGTGAAAACAAACAACCCAGACTGGCTTTGAAATTCCTATCATGACCTGTACTTCAGTTACCCAATCATGCTATAGTTAAATGGGATCATTTTCATCAGGGAAGGTGACAAATTTTCAGAGAACTATAAGGTGGCAGAGAGGTGAGAATCCCAGCTCATATGACACCCACCCCAAGGAAAGGGTCATTTTGCAGGAGGAAATTGTGCATGGCTCCATGAAAGAACCATTCCAAGGCTGACTCTGCACCAGGGCTCCTGCCCACTGGCAGGGCAGGTCTGGAAGGGCTCAGGCAGAAAAGGCTCCTGTCAGAAACCAGATTTACTTTAAAGAATCACACTGTGAGCCCACAGGCTGGATGCATTAGTGCTCATTATGGCTGGGTCTCTCCCAGAAACGTGTTTAAAGTGTGGGGTTTTTTCACCCCTATTAAAGCTAACTCATTTATTTTGTGTCTATCAAAGCAGGGCTTGGCCTTTTGGTCCCTGTCAATAGTGCAGCTTGCACTGTGCTCTCCAAAAGCCACACATCCTCTCCTTATTATTAGAGGGAAACTGGTGCCAGTCAAACACGGACAGTGCAGAGCTCCAGCTCAGGAATTTCTCAGCCACTGACACTTCTATAACAGAATTAATTACTGCTCTATACAGGCCAATTGACAGAAACCCTGGGCCCTTTGACAGTGATATGTCAAAACACAATTCAGCGTGGATGTAGTAACACATCCTGAAACTGGCCTCAACCAGAAGTACATCAAACATCAACTTAAAAAAAGAAAAAAAGGTAAGCCTTCTCTGTCTTGGGTCGAGTCATATTTTTATTTTTACAACAGAACAGTCCACTGAATTTCACCTAAAATAAATTGTCAAAACGAGTCATTAATCTATTCTAATGTAAAATGCACAAGTCTAAACTAATGAGTACTTGAAATAAAGAGAGTGAATTTAAATTATTCCTACAGAACCTACAGATGTTGTAGGGAGGCTCAAACATATGTGTTCACTTTAGCCATTTTACAGAGTACACAGCCATAGATTGTCTCAGCTGGAAAGTTAATTTTTATTTATAATGTTTAGCCCTAACATATTTGAGCACAGGCTCATGTTTTGCTTTGGATATAACTGAAATAATAAATGGAGATGCAAAAAGTTCTTTGTTCCTTATAAGGCTCCTACGAGCAAACACAAGAAGCTGTTCCACAGGGAAGATTCAGACTCTTAACCAGAACAGCTTTTTGTACAGTAATGTCTAAAAGCTAGAAATGAAAGTGGGGCAATATTTTAACATATTTTCAGAACAGATTCCTTCTATAAATCTGAATTGCTGCAGTTATCTGATACAAACTTTGGCAGATTTTTAGCAGACCAGATGTCCACAATAAAATGTTATTCAATGTATCAATGAACAGTTTCCAATATGCAAATCACTCAGTTTCTGCAAACATCTTATGGACATCTGCCAATATGATGGGTGTTCTTTTCAGCAGAGCAGAAGTGGCTGTAGAGAGTCCTGGGCTTCTGGTAAAAGTACCATTAAAAAATTATTCATTTCTGAGTAGTGCATAAGGAACATGTTTATTTCCAGCAAATAGTCTAAAGCCATAATAAAGTTAAGTTACAATAAAATTGGGAATAAAATCAACAATGCCTTCAGCAGCAGGAAGTTGAAGCAAGAAAAAACAAATTATCCACAGGACGCTTAGCAATTGCTTTCCGCATAAATTGTGTGAGGTGGCAGATTCCTAAATGCCCTGGAAATTTGCATTGCTTGGTTTTAATGCTGCTTTCTGTGACTCCCTGTTGCTGACAGGCCCAGGGACACAGGCCAGCAGAGCAGCACTGGCCTGGGGACAAACCAGGAACAAAAAAGCACCTGGGTGTACTAAATCCCATGAGCTCAGGGCTAGGAGCAGTAGCCAGCCTGGAAATCCTTTCCTCCACAGCCTCCAAAACATCAGCAGCCACCCCATCCTTGCCACATTTCAGGACATAAGGCCAAGCACATCTTAGATCCTGAGGGGAAGCACAAGGATTTACAGCTCCGTCCCTCTATCCAGGCTCTTCCACTTTAGTTCCTATTTCCTCATTTCCCTAAATCATTGAAAAAATTCACTCAGCTGATGGGTCTTTTCAGCTCGTTGTAATTTGATTTTTAAATAACCACCTTGCTGACGTATTAAATTGTCTATGGATTGTTTTTTTTTTTTTTAATCTTATAAGAACATTACAAAATCAGTTTTGTATGGTATTTACTACTGTAAATCAGGAGCATGTTCCAATTTATGGGAAAGCCCCTTTCCCTCTGACTCCAAAGGAAACATGATTGACCCTGACACAGTTATGTGCTCCAAAGGGGAGACAGTCTGTCATGTTCAATCATTTCTTGATCAAATCCAAAATGGCAAGTTAATTGTTTAATTAAGGGAACAAGGCCCTTAGAAACTTTAATGTTCTGCATAATTTTATAATGGGTCTATGTAAATAAAATAAATAAGATCTGATGGAATTGAGAGAAATTGCATAAGAATAAACAGTGCTAAATATCTGTGTTGCTAACAAAAAGCTATCAACAGCTAACCTCCAGTGACTAAGCCCAAGAAAATAACGTCATTTTTTTAGTATTTTGGAACTTGCTTGAAAAACAACTGGCACGTTTGAACTCAGTTGTAGCAGACTTAAGTTATACAAACTTTAAGACAAGAAAGAACCACAAAGCCAGAAATCCATCTTCACTTTGAGGCAAAATGGGAAAAAAACAACCCCAGGATCAACAAAACCAAATAAATTTGCAGGAGATTGTGCTACCAATGTTACAACATTTAGTGTCTGTTGCATCTTAGGGGATTTTTGCCATCAAAATTGCTGTTGCCTGTATAGAAAGGTCACTTTTCAAACACAATGAAAGTTGACTTTTATAATGCAAAACTGCATTGGGAACTCTGCACCAGCTCCTCAACCATGCACTGATTTATTTATCTGTGAATGGGCCCCCACACGTGATAAACCCCATTATTTATAAGGCAATGTGAAAAGCACTGGTTCTTTTTGATATATAATTCACTGGGAACAGCGTACCTGTGCTTCTCATTAGTGGGATTTCTTCCAGCATTCTGTGTTCTGAGGAGATTTCCCTCTCTCTCCCAAAACCCTGCCATGATTTTTTTTCCTCTTTCTTTAGCTTAAACTACCATGATTTGATTGAAACACAAAACTAACTTCATCATGAACGTCTCAACAACCACAGTTTTGAATTCTGACCACAGCATGGCTAAAACGTTTCTACAGCTCCAGCAGCATGACACATTTGAGGTTTCCAGTGATGTTTCCATATACTCAGGTATTTGGTAGCAAATTCAGACTGGTTAAAGCTGGCTTTTCAGGCAGATTTAAGCTTTTACATTTCACATAATCTGTGAAACTTCATTTAATGGGTGTTAAACAAGAACTGTTTAAGATTCCAATTGTTAAAAGTGGTCTGAGACAGCCCATAAGTCACAGCCATGGATTGGAGGAGACAGAGCAGCCACAAAAATGCTGGGGCCCTACTTTTTGTGTGTGTTGGGTTTAAATTCATTGAAGCCATATCTACATCCAATAGCTCTACAAAACAAAGAGGATTATTTTTATTTTTTTAAAGCAAGGTATGGGATGCTTTTTGCTTGTTTTAGATTGACAATTTTAGGAGAGGGAGGAAGAAAGGAATAATGGGAAATTAAGAGAAAGCAAAGGGAAAACACAGAAGAAAATTTAAAAAACCAAAATAAATCAGGAAAGAAAAAGAAGATAGAAGAAGATAGAAATCAAGGAGAAAAATTTAAAAAAAAGGGAGTCAGGTACAGGAGTGAATTACCAAGCCCCAGAGATGATAGGGGAGACAGCTCTCAGCTCAGGAATAACAAAGGACACACAGAACAGTATTTCCCCCCCCCCCCCCCACCATTTTACTTTTTAGTAGAATCTGAATTGTAAGATTCACTCAAGAACCTCTACATGGCATAATGGGCCCCCTAAACTTCTCTAGGGGAAGCTGTGTACTTTCCAAAACAATAACAGTTAAATTCTCACTCTCTTGCATTCTTTTAATCATGATATATAAGTTTCTTGTCTTCTTATCTTATTTATGTGTGAGAAAGTCTCCAAACTTTTAGTACAACTCAGTTTTAGGAAAAGAGAACTTGAAAAAGGCAAACCATAAATAGCTTTAAATTCACAAAGAAATAAGTTGAACAAACTTTGCCACACAGATATACCTAAATTCTCTTTTTTCTATGCCACTCTGCTTAAAAATACATGACTAAAATGCCCCTGTTGTAAAGGGGCCAGATGGGGTGAGAAAGCAGCAGGAGCACAGAGTGTGCTCTGCCAGTCCTGGCTCACACAGTGCAGAGGGAAATTAAATAATCCTGCCTGGATTCATCAGCATTTAATCAAAACCTTCCTTTCCCCTCCCATCAATTAAAAGATTTGCAGAAAGCAGCAGAGAGGAAAAGGTAATAAGTCGAAAAGTGATGAGGGAACAGGAGGGTCACATCAATAAAGACACATTTTTGTAGCAATTGTCTTTGCTCCAGAATGAACAGAGAAGCACAAAGAATCTGCTTTCTCCAGCCATGCTGAGGAGCTGTGTTAAATCTCTGATGAGACAAAGATTTTCTTTAAACTTTTATAGGAATGAGAAGGTCTTCACTAATGAGAGTTTAAGGGAATTTCTTAAATCTAAAGTGAAGGATACCAGGAGTTGAACATAACCTGAGGGTTTTCCTGTGCATGTTCGCTAATATTACAAAGAGCTTTCAGAAAACCCTCTGAAGATCCTGTTTCCTGCAGGAAGAAAAAGAAGCAGGGCAGACAGGCTTCAGGGAGCTGAAAAGGAAAGAATAAGGCAGTAAAGGTACACACACACACACAGGGTGTTGTTAGAGGAGGGAGAGCCATCCAAATGCCGCGGTATAATTCCGGCATCTGGGAGGTAATTTGAAATGATTAAAAAAGTTCTGTCCTCACCCCTTCCTACAACAAACTGCTCAAGCTCACAGAACCAGTGCATCCTGAACAGAAATACTCTAACTGGCATAGTAGCTCCACTCATGGATAGTGCTTGTGAAAACCTAGAAAAGTTCATTTCACAACCAATAACCAAACCCAGGCGTTTTGGGATAATGCCCAAGGAAGAGCTGTGGAAGAACACCAGAGGATTTTTCCCTTTTCCAGGGATGCCAAAGTCTTCTGTCCTATTGCAATCAAGAGTAAGACAAACCCCATTCACACCTAGATGGCAAGTGAGCCATTTGACACCGCTGCCTGAAAAGTGTCCCCTTGGCAATAGGGAACATAAAAACCAAAACACCCATTAGATCATTTAAAAGGTGTAACTTGTTTCCCCCTTTTTGATGGGCATATCATTAAATACAGCAGACTTGCACTGTGCTGATCCTGCTGGATCTCCCCTGTTGCAGGGGTAATTGTAGCATGTCAGAACATGAAAAGTTTAAGTTGCACCTACTCTGTGACCTATTGCCGAGGGGAAGAAAAATAAAATAAAAGAAACCCCAAAAGCCCCGACAACTACACCAGATGTGCCTGCCTTTATTGTATTCAATGGAAGCACTGTTTTCTAAATAGCATATTGCTCTAAAGCACAGGCAGAGGGGAAGATTTAACCTTTGTGTAAATGGAGAGCAGTCAAGGGCAATAAAAGCTCCCGTCAGGTACGAGAGGCTTATCGATGCTGACAGGGGGAGGAATGAGGAGTCGGAGCCCTTGCTCCTGAGCACGAGGTGTCAGCCTCGCCGAGACCTTTACAAAGCTCTGCCCTGCTTCTGCTTCATTACAGAAAACTCCTTCCATGCTGCAAGACCTGCCAGGGAAGGGAGCCACCTTTCCAAATCCTGAGGAAGGCAGTAGTTCACCCTTCCAAAACAAGGAGGCTGGAGCAGGAAATGCTGCTGTGCCAGCTGCCAGCCAGGGCAGCAGTCAGAAGTTTTCTTTGGAAGACAAGGCACTCACAGAGCAGCTTTTGGGGCCTGCAGAGAGCCACAATTCCCCAGCTGTTCTTTCTGCTTTATTCCCATTGTAACCTTGTGATCATCTGAGCTTTAGAGTTCCCGCACTAAACTTAAATGTGTTTCTTTAAGGACAGTTAAGCTTTCGGGACCAACTGGTCACAGCAGCCCTTCAGATGCTTGATGTCTGGTAGCTGCTCATTCACCAGGCTGTCATTGGGTTCTCTTCATGCCAATTTTCTACCTCTGTGAGGATCTCTTGCCTCTCTTCTGTGCCTATGGTCCATCTGCTCCAATGTATGGGTGCGTCCCTGGGGCAGTACACAACAAGGATGGGCCATGGGCACAGAAAACAGGCAAGAGATCCTCACAGAGGTAGAAAATTGGCATGAAGAGAACCCAATGACAGCCTGGTGAATGAGCAGCTACCAGACATCAAGCATCTGAAGGGCTGCTGTGACCAGTTGGTCCCGAAAGCTTCATAACTGTCCTTAAAGAAACACATTTTAGTTTAGTGCGGGAACTCTAAAGCTCAGATGATCACAAGGTTACAATGGGAATAAAGCAGAAAGAACAGCTGGGGAATTGTGTGGCAAGTGGGAGAGAGACAGAAAAACTTTCAACATAGTGAACTTATTAAAAAAGCCACTCAAACCCCAATAATAAGTTTTTAAACACTGACAGAAATTCTGGAGCATCAAAAAGCATTTATATTTTAAAAAAAGAGGGAAGGGTTAACAAAGGCAAACAGCTGGGACATCCTGCCAGGAGCATCCTCTGCAGCAGAGAAGCAATGGTGGATGTGCTACTGGATTATCTAGGGGTTTTCTGGGGCCAGGATTTCTTCCTTCAGCACTGGCTCTTTTCCTTCCTTTGGCCTCAGCTTTCCTAAGCCTCAAGTCAGTGGCTGACACAAGCTTAATTTATGAAAATAATCCTGTCCCCAATGCTTTGCTTCCACACGCACACTCAGTTCTAGACCCTCCTTAGCATCTACTGTGCATCTGCGCTACTTATCCTGAACCACATTTAAAGTTCTCCGTTTCCTCCCAACAAGAATTCTGTTTTCTCGTCAGAAAATACAGGAATAAAATTTTGTTCAATATTCAAATAGCAGCACAAGTGTTGCAGGTTAAAAAAAATATTAAATACTTGGAATAATATTAGTTGCTGGGAGAACTGTGTTTGTGGACTGTTTGTTATTGTGTTACATGAATTGCAGGAAGCTGCTCCGGTGGATATTTGTACTTGTGCAATCTTATTTGCTCTGTATATAGTGGCTCTTGCAATGTGGGCATTTGTGCAGCCTTTGTATTTTACATGACTTCCCAAGAGGGGAAGCAGTAGTGAAACCAATAAAGCAAGCAATAAAGCAGTATTAATAATGCATGCAGAGCTATAGATGTCTATTTATATGATACAATATTAAAGTGTAAACGCTTTTTGTTTTTTAAGATGAACATGAATGACCAAACCAATGTTCTTAGTTTGTTTTTTTAACCAACAAAGACATCACCACACTGCTGCATGTTTAGGAACTCTTTCTATACACACACACAAGCCCCCAGAGTTGTACTACTTTATATCTAATTATAATATTGGTAAAAACAAACAAAAATTTGAAACACAGGAAATACAGACATTAATGTGCTTATTGGTTAGGAAGATTAACTGATTATACTAGTTCAGTGATTTTTTTAAAAATTACTGAAATATGCTGATCTTTGTAAAATTCAATTCTAACTATCAAGATTTGTAAGAACTTGAGGTTTTATTAGTTCAATATTTCTCATCTAAGTGATTATGCTGACACTGAACAGCAAACAGTAAAATCTATCAATTCTTCAATTGAAACTGCAGCAGAAATGGTCTTGCTTACACCTTAGGCAAAGATAATTTTAGGGTTTTTTTGTGACAAACATCAGTAAAACCTATTTTTGAGGTTCTTGTTCCCAGCACCTGAGTGCTTTTAGGTCTTTTCAGTGGCTTGGAGTGACACCTTTTATTCCCACTTTACTGAGGTGGTTTGTGACTCACCTCTAAACAAGGAGGAGGTGGTGGGGCCACTGCCAAGGAAGACATCAGATTTCACTCCAGAACTTAAAAATTTCATTTTGCTGAGAGCACCTTTGGCATCATATTTTGTTAACTGATAGATCTGAAATATCATTACTAATGGACATAATAAGTACTTCAATTGTAAACAGTAGGTATCATTGTTACCATTTATTATTCAACCCAAGGTATTCCCAAATCTTTTAGCAAGCCTCAAATGCCCCAAATTTTTTAAGTCAAAGACAGAAAGAAATAGAACAAGCAAAGCTTTCTTTTCTTCTGTTGTGACAAGACTACAAAGTTGTTTCCTCCTCTGCTGGGGCTTTGGTGCGTATGAAGAGAGACCAGAGGTATTTCTGTTTGATCAAGTGCTTAATATCATAATAGGATCTCAGTTTCTCGTTTTTACAATTTTTAAGCAGGTGACAACTGTGTACCCAGATCAGCAGTGTAGAAATCAAATTAAAGTTAATTCTTTAAGTTTTACCTGCATGCTTGCAAGCTCTCCTGGAACTGGAAGCTGCTCTGCTCTGTGTCCAGCCAGCCTGAAGGACAGAGCTCCCAACCCCAGCGTGTCCATGTCACCACACAGATGTCTCTACAGCTGATTTCTCACCAGCACTTCTATAAAGTGGTACTTCCCCATCTATTTAAAACCAAGTTCTCCATGTGCATTGAGGACAGCATGAATAAGAATGTTTTACTGTCATTGCCATACTTTCTGAAAAATCTCTTTGCCAGGAGTTGTTCTCCTGGGAAGCTGAGAAGGTTCAGGGAAAAATGAAAACAATAATTAGCTGATTCCCTTCTCCTGTGTTTTGCTGCTTTGGAATGTGGTTTGGACATTGTTTACCAACTGGCCATTGTTTGATTGGTTTCATGTGAATTGTTTTGACTTAATGACCAATCATGGTCCAGCTGCATCAGGACTCTGCACAAGTTTTTAATTATTATCTTGTTAAACCTTCTGTAAGTATCCTTTCTCTATTTTTCAGTATAGTTTTAGTATTATATTTTACAATAATATAATAAAATAATAAATTAGCCTTTTAAGAACATGGAATCAGATTCATCATTTCCTTCCTGCCATGGGGGACGCTGAAAACACCACATTTTACCCTTGTAATTCATGCCCTAGCATCCATCCAGTGTTTTATTCCACGCATGGCCAGTGACAAAGGTCTCTGCTGCCCCTCACCTGGAAGGAGGACCCCTTTCTTCTCTGCTGCACCAGGAGCTGGTCAGTGCTTGGCAATGCTGGGAACTCCACCAGAGCTCAACACTGAAAATAAGATTTCTGCACTTTGTGTCTTTAGAACCTCCTGAGCGAGACAAGGCCACCTTGTCCTCCAATCACCCCTATTTCCCACCACTGCCTCAGTTCTCTTCTGCACTCTTCCCTCACTCACTGCAAAGGTTAGAGGGGAGAAGCTTTACGTGCTGCTGTCACACAGGAGAGCTGGGAAGTTTGCAGGTACAAAGGAAATGCAAGGATTTCAAAGTGACTGTGATTTAAAATATATTCTGCAAAAAAAGAGAGAGATCTGTCTTGGTCTTTGGGAATGACAGAGCACAATTTTCTTGTTTTTGCAGAGAGGACTGCACACATCAAGGGGGAGCAATGCCCACCTGAGAATTTTTGTATAGACACATCTTGGAAGAAGCAGCTCCTGGCATAAATCCTACACATTATCAGGGGACAGACAGGTAGTGCTTCACAGGAGGAGAAAGAAGAGACAAAAAAGAGTAATAAACAGAAAAAGTCAAGTAGTTAGAGAATAGGAACAAATCAAGACAAGAACAACAAAACAAAAAACAAAAAAAAAAAAAAATGGAGAAAAAAAAAAGAGACTGACAAAATAACCCGTCTAATTTTCAGAAAGTTGCTATCTATTTGATGGATGCTTGCAGGATTGCTGAAAATATTTGTGCCTCTCTGCAGTGAAAGATAGATCCATGAAGAATTAGATATTCATGTTGGATGAAGAGACAGGTTTTCAAGCTCTCTAGGGCTCAGCTCTGTGACAGGCAGAGTGAGGTTGACTAACTGCTCAGTCCTACAACACCAGAGTACCTTCAATTCAACAGAAACCTTCCATCCAGGAAAGGCACTGAAAACATACTGGGTTTGAGCAATATCAGGATTAAAAGACATTCTGATAGTTAGAACTCAATCAGGATCCAAGGAAAGAACAAAAACTTTATGCCATTTCACCCACCCTAACCAAGATGATATAATTTGAACTTTATGGCTTTCATTAGAACTGAATAAATAAATGTGAAAAGGTGACAGCTACAAAAAGAGATGCATCAGAATTTTGAAGGAAAGCTCTTAGTAAATATAAAAGAAGCTGCAACAGAGAAGTAAAATCTAAGCTGCTTGACCTACAGAAACAACAATCAGCAAGAACCTGAGGCTCTCCCATCTCTGGCTGTTTATCTTTGTACAAATCACACATTGCTCTGGGCTCTTACTTCCCTCCTAACCTTTGTCATTCTTGTCAAATTGGCCTGTAAAGATCTCCAGGCCCAGGCTTGTTTCTTACTCTGCTGGATCAAGCACAGCCTCCATCAGGCCTGGTACAGAAATACAGAAACACTGATAAAGAACCTGTTGGATGTATCTGAGAACATAAAAATGTCTCTGCAGGGTCAGACCAGAACCCATTGCAGGGTTCAGTGACCTCCCTGTTGCTGAGGAATGGTCCAGCAAAAGCTGTAAGCACAGGGATATGTCCTTGAACACTCTCTCCCCGGCTCAGCTTTGTCACTCTCAGAGTGTTTTATCCAGCAGCAGTGGTAGTGGTGCCTTTATTTGGATGCTGCAGTGTCCATCTGCAACATTCCAGCAGGAATTCAGGGCCCTCCTCCAGGTGGGGAGTTAGCTGATAAAAGCTGTTCCTTCCTAAGGATGCAAGAAGCAGCAGAGTTTGTTTCCTGAGGAGATTACACAATGACTGTTAAATGGAGCCAGTGAATCTGTGGGGAGAAGTTTCTTCCATGATCTGGGAGTGATGTGGAATTGCTAAAACACTCCTCAGAGCCCTGAAGGGGTATTGCCTATTGCTTTTCTATTAGGAGCTCTGTGTCAGTGCTGATGACTTCCTGGTAACCCAGACTCACATATAAACTACTTTTTTTGCTACTTTATGTCTTCCCTATAATCCTTTCATTCCAAATAAATAGGATTTTGCTTTATGGAAGCTGGTTAACCTTATGCTGAACTAAAAATCAGACTTGCAGTTAATTACCAGGATCTGCAGTCTAAAGCCCTCCAATCTGAGCATTTTATACAGAGAAGCACAAAAATTGAAGCACAAAGAAATTACTTAGGCCAAAACAGAAAATCTAATCAGACTTTGGCAGAATTCAAAACAACATTAAATCTCTTATTGTAATTGCAAAACATATTCCAGCAAAAACTGATCATCAAATAGCAATAGGAAATAGCAAAGGTATTAAGAACTAGATAAACAGTATGGCATTTGAGATGCTGTATTTCAAAACTTCATCAAGTCATTAACATACCTGGTAATAGACTACCAATTATTTCTTCTTTATAGGTCAAATATATACCAATACACAGCAGAGAAAGCCTCTTAGTTAGGAAATGAGGACATAAAAGTGTCTGAGAAACATACACTTGAATGAATAACAAAAGCTGCTATTGGAGCGCATGGTGACACCCTGCAGAAAGGAACTGCTGTTTTCCCAAACGTCAGAAAAACAAAACCCTTGCTCCTCTCACTGACATCATTTGAATTCTATACTGACCACCTTGACTAGACTGCTAAAATAATATTCAAACACTTGGCCAGTTGCTCTTACATGGCTGTGTTTTGTCCCAGCTGATTGTACCCCAGAAGTTTGGATTCATGTCTGGTCAGTCCTTTGCTGCTTTTGAGAGCAGTTATTTATTTATTCATTCTATTCCACATAGCACCCCTCCTTGGTAAACTGTGCCAGCATAGACAGCTGACCCAGAGACAGAATACCTAGACATAACACACTATTTCTTCATTTGGAGGTGTTCCAGAATTTCCTGGGAAACACTGGAATCCTTTGAGATATTGTTGCAAATGTAGTGTGAAACACTATATGTACTTTTCCATTTTATGTCAGGTCAGCCTGCACACAAGTTGAAACTGAACAAATGGGGATCTGAAGTACCACAGAAAACTTGAAAATTTACTGGACAAAGACCTCAAACTCTTAGAACATTGTTACTCACATCAGCTTTACCTACATTTTCCAGGCTTTGGTTCTTCAAAGAGTTTTCAGGGCGAAACACACACTCAGGTAACTCAGGTGCTTCAGCCTCCTTTCAGTCTCAACAGGTGAGTCCCAAAAAGATGCTCAGACTTATATTGCCAGGCACAGCGGTTCTTCACTTAGACTGGCACTGCCTGAACTCTTCCCTTGTCTAAGGGACCCTGCAATGTCTCCGTTCCACACCCTGGATCAGCACTTCAGTCTCACACCTCTTGGGGGAAAGAGGAATGAGGTAAACAGCCAAGACTTGCAAGGCTGGAGGAACAGAGTCTCCAGAGTCCACATCTCCACATGAACTGCTCACTGAAACCAATTTGGAATTCTCTTTAATTGATTTAGCACCATGCCCTTTGCAGAGCAGCCAAGGAGGAGCAGTGCCAGCTGTTGATTAAGTGTCAGCTCAACCCACTCCCCCCAGTCACCTGTGAAAACCAACAGCCCCTTGCCAACAAAAGGGGGGAAAAACAGCCTCTGCTGAAGCTGAGGAAATGAATGACAGAAAAACCTGGCTCTGAAAAATATCCATGTCAGAAAGCATTGAGCAGAGCAACCAACAAAACTTTCCTGCCGGACTACTTGGGACAACGAGAAAAAAAAAAGTTACAGGTGTGTGTTGGTTGAAACTCCTAGGACAAATGATAAATAGCTCTTTGTGACTCTGAAAGCAGCTTGCAATCTCATGCTAGTCTGTGTGTTTTACTGATGAACAGATTAAAGCCTTTACACTGTTAATTTCTAAACAGGCCACAGAGCAATCTGTTTGCAGGGCTCCTCCTCCTGGCCTCTGCCTCAGCACACAAAGCATTTTAAAAGTGACCTGACAATATTCTTCTCTAAAGCGTTACAACACAGGATCTGCCATGGTTTGAAAAGGCCCCCAAGTCTTCCTGGTGCTATACTGAAGCAGTTTAACATCCTCTTCCCTCTGTTGAGCTATCAGTGCCATCTGAGGCACAAATTCTGTAAAAGAGGGTGGCAGAAACCACAATCCTGAACACAAAGCAAATGGATGGTGTTCTTGGGAACATCTTAATCATTTTTCTCCCTCTGGTTCCATGGGTTTTCTGGTTTTGCTCCCCTCAGCAACTTTTCAGTGCAGGGGGGCACTGAACATGACCTTACAGAATTTGCTACCTGCACAATTCCAATATAAACTGTTCCCTCTGTGGAATGATCAAAAGACACTTTCTTTTTCATCAAAACTGAACATGTTAACTAAACCACCATGACAAACCCCGTGCTATTGCAGTCAAATCTAAATGGCTGTTCAGTGATGCACAACAACCTCTTCTTTTAAATCCCAGCCTGCTTTGGCTCCCTAACACAACCAGTTACAATCGGACTTTTCATTCTTGCCACATCCCTTCCAACCACCTGTAGCCAGAGCATGGATTCCTTATCCAATCAGTTTGTGCTCTGTACCTGCCAGTGTGGAGATGATCTGAAGTAAATAGATAGCAGAATCTGCCTGATTCCTGTCCTGGGGAAGCCTTAGGAAATGTTTCAAGCACTTAAGTACGGCAATAAAGAGCTGCCTTTGTAAGTAGATAGAAATAAAACATAAGTAAGGACCATTTGTGGCTTGATTTTAATCATTAGTGGCCCAGATTTTCTGACTCTGCACTTCAGTTCCTTTACCTCAGTTAGAACTTGTCAGCACTTCAGAATCAGAAACAAATTTGCTAATATTGCAAAAACTAGCCCAAAACTTAGCCCAGCAGCGCTCCTTAATGGAAACTCAACAGTGAATTAACCAGATTTTCAGGAAGTAGAGCAAAGTGAAAATATGGCAGATGCAATTCTAGAATAGCATGCGTCCATGATGGGGCTTGAGTGACTCACTCTGGGTAAAATGGGAACTACCTTTATTTATCTTGAACCCAAACAAAGCCATTTTTGGAAATGCCCATCTGTTATAACACAGTCTGTTTTTTCCAGGGTTGTTCAAATTCCTCCAACATTTTCAATACCCAAGAAAAGAATGTTTTTTATATAGTTGACTAAATTTGCAATCTCTTCCTTTCCTTATGCCTGGGCATATATTATCAATATCCACACATAGTGGGGATTTACAACTCTAATTTAGCATTGCTCAGTTTTCAGAGAAAACTGAATAATAAAGGACAATCTGACAATACTGGGTGGTGCTGGATAGTATTACTCAGCTTTGTAATTATCTTATCTCTACTTGCACAGCCATAGTTTCAATCAGAAAAAACCTCAGTGATTTCCACTCCTACTGCAGATAACGTGGGCCAACAGATCACTTAATCTATGCCTGTTTCTCCACAGAGATGATAACAGAAATTCAAACTTCCCTGGGACATTCCTGCATCAGACTCATCTCATTGCTGCACCATTCCACCTCAAACCAGGTTTCCTCAAGGCCAGAAGTTACAACTCAGAAGTGGCTCCTATCTAATTGTATATTAGAGGTGTCCCTGCCATGGCAGGGGTTAAAATGAGGTGGGCTTCAAGGTGCCTCCCAACACAAACCATTCCACCATAAGAGATTTTGTGCTTCCCAACAGCACTGTGGAGGAACACAAGGGCAGAAGGACACACAGGTGAGCTCTCAACACTCACTGCCCACATTCAGCTCTTCAGTGCTAATTTAGGCTTCCGATATTTCACTTTTTAATTGCCATTTAAACTTCCCTTCCTACCTGCCAGAGTGAAGCAAACCTTTCCCTTTTTGTAAAGGAGAAATAAACCTCAAAAACCAAACAAGCAAAGAAAGCAGCCACAAACCCCTCTCCAGCCCCAAGCAAACAAATTCAGCTCCACCAAAGAATCTTTTGGACACAGTTCTGTTCAGCAGCAAAATGAAATTACCCACAATTACTTTGCCAAGGCTGTGACATATGTCAACTGCAAGCATTGCTACAGTAGCATATACTTAATTTAAATCTTTTACAGAGCATTTTCAGCTCTAATCATGCTTCTCTCACACTACTTAAATTTATTTAAAAAAAAGAAAAACAAAGAACCCTGTAACACATATTCCCTAATGCACATTTGCAAGCAAAGCATCTATGGTCTCAAATCCAGCGTGACTCACGTTACAGAGCAAAAAGAGTAAGATGATTAAATAGACTGGCTCACCCAGCTTGTTTTTACACATCAATAAATAACCTCAACACAGCAGAAATAGAGATGTGGTTTTCTGTTTGGAGGTAATTCAAACACTGGCTCTTCTTCAGACCTTCCACACTATGTAAAATAGAGCTGGGCAAATAATTCATTATGAATTATTCATTCAATTAATTTAATTTCTCCTGCTCACTAATTAACTATCTTGACTTTTTTGAATGTTTTCATTTTCTGAAAATTATTTACTCAACAGTTTCTATGAATAACTCCTTGCCTCTAGATTGTTCACAAGCAGATTACTGCAAGAAATCAAAATTGTAAATTCAAGCTGTGATGAATAGTTTTAATTAGATATGCAAGTCACATGGAATTTCTCTGGTTCCTTATTGGGTATATGAAGAGAAAAAAAACACAAGATACCCTACAACCAACAGCACAGATTTCTCCTGCAAACAAACCTCATACAAGAGAAAAAATTGCCATGAAAGTTTTTGAATATATAAATTTCATAGCAGAGAAGGATTTTATCTTACCCTTTGAAAAAGAAACCAAACCCAAAACAACCAATAAACCAGTCAACTTAGCGCTTTAATTTAGAAAAGGGAAACACACCCTACATATACCTAAACTTCAACCACTCCAGCTTCCTCTGCAAGTCTGGGTCCTGTTCCAGGCTGAAGCCTCCACTACATTTCCCCACCCCAGCAAGGCAGGCTGCAGTGCCCCCAGTATCGCTGGGGTGAAAGGATGACCCCCAAGTCTCCCCTTTATCCCCCACCAAGGAGAAGGAGCTCACCTCGTGGTCAGTTTAGCTGGCTCTAGAGAAGCTCTCTATACAGAGGTTGTGTAGTTCTTTTTCTCATTTTCAGAGGAAATTTAGACAGTTATGGGACAAACAAAGAGACCCATGTGGACTCTTGCATTGTGATTCAAATGCCGCCTCAGCACCGGGTTCTGATCCCTTAGGGCAGAACCAGGCTGTGCCTTGGACCCCCAGCTACAGACACACGTATTAAACCATGTCCTTGCTTGTTTATGCAATTTTAAGAAGCACAGAAGAAAATGATGGAATGAGGGATGACTGCAGGTGACCAGAACATTGTCAAGAACAGCAAATGTGGCTGGGGATTCATCTACACACACAGACACAAGGTGTATAAAAAGCCTTTCAGCTTTCCAGCACAGCAAAATTTCCCTCCGTCATCTTATAATAACACCAACAAAAAAATCCTCCCAAAACCCCAGGCCTACCTTGGACATGTCTTCTTCCTACAGCTGCTGCTGCTGGTAAATGGGAGCCCACGTCCCCTCCCTCCACGGTGAGAGGAAAAAGAGAAGCAAAGATGGCCAATAATCATCTCTCAGAGCACAGAGTGTCCCAGGAGGAGAGAGAGGGACAGCAGGTCCAACAGCCTTTGCCTGCTCTGCCCGAGGGCACTCAGGTAGTTACAGCTGCAGGTAGCTACAGCAACGGGCAATTCTCTTGCCAATTAACAGCCACCCATTATATGTGCTTCCCACACCTGAGGCAGAGGCATTGTGTTGAGGACCCTCAGCAGGTGTCAGCAATCAGCCCTGATGGAGCTCATGGGACACAGGTGCTGTGAGTTGCTCAAAGTTAGAGTTCAAACTGCTGTGATAATTAACAAAGCATGGATTTTCATCCGTCCAGATTTGGATGTATTCACCCTCAAGAACAAATCTTTGCCTTATCTACGTGCAGGTGATAAATTATTTTGGTTTAAATCCCGAAGTGTCAGTTTGACCTTTTCCTTCAGCACAATAAAGACCCTGTACTCACAGCTGAAGACCTTATGAAACACAGGACTATGCCCAGGGTTTGCCAAGTGGAACGCTTAACATGCCTTACAAATAAGATTGTCTTTAAAAATCATTTTCAGATAATCCATGTTACAAACAGATGAATTATTATTTCTGTTAAAATAATTCCTATCTCTGTCTTTAATCTAATATAGAGTGTTTCTAGCCAACTAAATTGAGTTAAAATTAGTGTCCTAAAGTATTGTTATTCACACAACACAGTTTTTCTAGAATACCACACAGACCTGTGTTGACAAAAATCTTTGAAGACTTCCTAAAAAAGACTTCTTTAAGTCTTCCTTAGGGCCAAACACCAATTCTGCTCACTAAAACACCCTGAACTCATTTCTTGACTACTGGAATTCCACTTATTAAATCTCCAGCATACGTGTTACAGCAAACAGATGAAACTGTTGGTGACAATGTGCATAATGAAGAGACCCCATTCCTTACAGAGAAGGCTAATTAATCATTAGGTGAGTGCTAGTAAATTTTCTGAATCACCAAGTTTCTGACAGACACGCTGTTAAGCCAGCGAAATGCCCGCAGATGTTACTTGCCCATCAGAGGGGAACATATTCTCTGGAGGGCTCTGAGCATCTTGTCACCATTTATTTTTTATTTCTGAACAAAACAAAAAAATTAGCAAACCCAAGTAATGATTAATGTATATATGCAAGCAAATGATAATAGCATGAAGCCTATTAATAATTAAAGCCAGTGCTGGATTTTAAGATACTGAAGTTGAAATGTGAATTGCTTTCCAGCAGCTCTATAGAATGGTACAGTTAATGAATCCATTGCACTGCCTCCCTAATAGCTTCAGCATAACTTAATTCAGAGAAAACAATCCTGAATTTTCACAGCAGGAGTCTCAGTTTTACTTTACTTTCTCCCTATGCCTTTTAGTACTTTACTGGAGCAGTCTCCCCACGAAGGCTCCATCACCAGGTTCAGTAACCTGTGTCATTGTCCCCCACTGGATACAAAAGCCAGAGCCTTGGAACAGTTCTGTGTTTGCCAAGAGCCCCCCACTGCTCCCACAGGCTGCTGGCCAGGATGTGGCCAAATGTGCCACAAACCCAATGGCAAAATCAGATCAACCCCGAACAGCCTTTGTGGTACACTGTCACAGACATCTTTTATGGAAAAATCCATTCCTTAGGATTTTTCCTCCTGAGGAGCTGAGAGGCCTCAGCAACAAAATGTAAACATTGATTATCTGCTGCTGTGGAATGCAACAGGTGCATCTGGGATTGGTCCATGTTGGTTGTTTCTAATTAATGGCCAATCACAGTCAGCTGGCTCAGACACAGAGCCCAAGCCATAAACCTTTATCATCATTCTTTGCTATTCTATTCTTAGCTAACCTTCTGATGAAACCTTTACTTCTATTCTTTTAGTATAGTTTTAATGTAATATATATGATAAAATAATAAATCAAACCTTCTGAAACATGGAGCCAGATCTTCGTCTCTTCCCTCATCCTAAGACCCCTGTGAACACTGCCACAGTACACCAGAAAGGTGGGATAGGTTTCTGCAGGATTAGGACAGGGTACTCCTCAAGGACACCTTAAATCTGCAGTTTCCTTTAAATCATCCTTCTCCTTCACAGATATTACAAGAAAGGTCTCAGAAAAACATAAATGAGTATTTTTTAAAGTATTTCTGCAATGGCAGGGATATTTTTCAGGTGCAGACTTCCAAGCAGGGCCTCAGCAGGACTCAAGTTTGAAAACTCTCTTCCTCACTAAACGTTTTGCTTTCAACAGTCTTGAAGTTTTTTCCCCCCTGCTATTACAAAAGAGGCTGGCATATATGAAAACGACCATTTCTTTTATTCCTCCCCCTCCCTCCCCAGGTATTAATTACATTATAGTTCATTAGCCCAGCTCATTAAGACCACAGTACAGGTAGGAAATAGGTAATTGGCTAGGTACAATTATTACATTAATTTAATTAGCTGTTTTGTGCTTTTATCAAAAAGGTGACCTCTGTGGAGTCTGGAATAGGTTTTCCTTCCTTGCTGCTCGCTGGGTTGCAGCCTTGGGTCTGTGATTACCTGGGAGGATGAAAAGCAACATTCAAATTGCTTTTGCTGGGGTACAGACTGAGGGGAAGAGGCAGCTGCATCCAGACACTGCTGTACAGGAGTGCTGCATTTGGATGTGACTCAGACACTGCTGCTGCTTTATTGTGTCCAGGCAAAGCACAAGCCTGGATGCGGGAAATGTGGGATTGTAGTGCTCAAGACAGGCCAGATCCCTTCAGAGTCTGTCACAGACATCTTTTATAAAAAATCTTTTCCTTAGGATTTTTCCTCCTGAAAAGCTGGGAGGCCTCAGGAACAAAATGTAAACAATGGTTATCTGCTGCTGTGGAATGCAACAGGTGCATCTGGGATTGGTCTCATGTGGTTGTTTGTAATTAATGGCCAATCACAGTCAGCTGGCTCGGACTCTCTGTCTGAGACACAAGCCTTTGTTATTCATTCTTTTTTTTTTTTTTTTCTTAGCTAGCCTTATGATGAAACATTTTCTTCTATTCTTTTAGTATAGTTTTAATGTGATATATATGTTAAAATAATAAATCAAACCTTCTGAAACATGGAGTCAGATCCTCATCTCTTCCCTCATCCAAGAACCCCAGTGAACACCGTCACAAGAGTCCATGAAAACCAGAGCAAAAGGGTTAAAAGCCATGGAAAATACAGACAATATTCACACATCTGCACATCAGCACGGGCTGGCTTGGTGACAGTGCCACAGGGAGCACAGCAGGACTCTGACCCCGTGCCACTGTGAATGTCTGCTCAGGGCTCAGCACAGGCTGCCCCCAGCCACTCCTAAAGGAGGTTTTATTTCAATATTGCCTTAATTAAACAACCAGAATGATTTGTTCTCGAGAACAGCACACAAATGAACACCGCTGGTGGAAGCAGCTCTGGGGATGCTTTCAATTAAAACAGCAATTGGTGGGGGTGGGCAAGGCATGGTCCAGCTCCTAATTAAGTAAATGTGACATCTCCCACTGACTAAGGTGGGAGCTGGACAAAGACCAGAATGGAGAAGGAAGGGATGCAGCAGCAGGTTCAAGCGAGTTCAAAACAACACTAAGAGGTTTATTTGTCATTGTTATAAGAAAATTGTTTAGTTTACAAAGGAGTTTCAAAAGACTCCTCTATCTAAATAAAACCTATGCTTAGGTAAAAAAAAAAAAAAAAAAAGGCAAAATTTTAAGTAAAAAAAGAGATTTTTGAAAAAAAATCATCCCTGTGTTTGAAAAATATTCTCTTCAAAAATAAAATATCTATGACCATTCTGAGGTTTAACATTTTTGTCGTACCACAGATACTCACGTCTAAATCTCACATTGCTAAAATCCAGGTTTGTCTACTTACTGCTTCAATATTATGTCACTTCCCAGTGCTGACAAACAGCAGAAATGATACCTGTCTGTTTGTGCAGTCACACAAGGGATGAAGCTGGGTTTATAAATTATCTCCAGAGAAATAAGAGGCACAAAACAAAAGCTTGTCAAGTCAACTGGAGCAAATTGGTATTGTGCTGGAACAAACTGGAGACCTAACAAGCAATACAAATGAAATCATGGACAGCTAGAGCAGATCCATAGTTTATCTTCCAGAGTCAGTTAATGTCAATGTCAGTGGAATTTGCACAAGCAACAAACCCTCAACCTCAGCTCTACACTAGCTGACATTTCCTTCCTTTTAAAATTGGCAGTAGAACCTAAATTTAACCTCTGGAGAATATGCCACATGACATCTGTGTTCTTTACATGTTCAGCTTAAGACTTTGAAAGCTAATTTATCCAAGCAGCACCTCAATAAGTGACTTGCCTAGCAACTGCTGAACTCCTGTCACTTGTTGGCTTCTGGCAGCAGAGCCTTTTTCTCCTGAGAACTCATTCTTTAATAATGACCGTCTCAGACCCCTGAGGAAGACACTAATGAGCATTTGAAAATGCCAAAAAAAAAAAAAAAAATAAAATCTAACAGCGTTCAGTGATTTTTGAAGAAACAACACCTGTTAAAAGTGATCATTGTACCAATAGATTTTTGCAACAAATTGTGCCAGGCTGTGTTATTAGATTCATATAGAATCTCATGGCCAAAATACAAACACTGAAACAGACGCTTGAAATACTGAAAGCCAAATTAAAGATTTCTTACAAAGTGCTGCTTCTGTTACATGCTTAAGAAAACAGGCTGTGAGAAGAATTTTGAAACAAATATCCCCTCCAAAGCTAAACAGCTTCACAATAATAAAGTCCAGTGACAATGTCCCTTCCCAGGCTCCCCTGGATCTAGATGTGTGATGGTGTTCACTGGGGTTCTTGGATGAGGGAAGAGACGAGGATCTGACTCCATGTTTCAGAAGGTTTGATTTATTATTTTATCATATATATTACATTAAAACTATACTAAAAGAATAGAAGAAAGGATTCCATCAGAAGGCTGGCTAAGAATAGAAAGGAAAGAATGATAACAAAGGCTCTGTCTTGGACTCTGTCTGAGCCAGCTGACTGTCATTGGCCATTAATTAGAAACAACCACGTGGGACCAATCACAGATGCACCTGTTGCATTCCACAGCAGCAGACAATCATTGTTTACATTTTGTTCCTGAGGCCTCTCAGCTTCTCAGGAGAAAAAAATCCCAAGGAAAGGATTTTTCCATAAAAGATGTGTGCGACACTAATGTAAGTCAGTGGAGCAGGGTATGGAGAAGTGGCTTTTCCCAGTGACACTGGCCTGTCCCTGCCCTGAGGGGAGGCAGCAGTGACACAGACACAGGTGAGGGAGGCACTGCAGGTTTTCCAACATTCCTGCAGAGCTTCTGTAGCTCTACAGAGAAAGCACAAATTGTGCAGTGTTTACTGAATTTCCCTCCTCAGTGGTGTAACAGGTTTTCTCATTCTACCACGGGACGAGGCAAAATAATTCCAGAACTGAAAAATAAACATTGGTGAGAAGGGAAACACAAAATGCAGGCACACATTGGTCAGAGGAGGGTCTGGTGTCACGGGAACTCTGCCCCACACACCCCATTCTCCATCAGTCCAGGAGGTTTGGGTGCTATAGGGTGTGACAGTGGCACAACAAGGCAAATCTGCAATATTTACATGAGCTTGAAATGGAGACACCGAGTACCAAATAAAAGCAGGTACTTCTACCACTTCATAGATATCTTAACATCCTCCCCTGAAGAAATGAAGTGGTGTTGTACCCAGCTGTATTAGCATCAAATCAAATGTTCTGCAAACACCATGAGACCAGGAGAAAATGAGTTTGAGATATTATCCTTGTTCTTTACTTACACGCCCCCATTTGCAGAAACACTCAACTCTATCCTCCCTTTATATTAGAGGAAAATTAATTAAATGGGTAATAATTTAGAACAAAAAAGGAAAAACAACCTGTAGCACAAAGACATTATTAATGAAGAACTGTTACTTGAAAATAGATGGATAGATGCATTAAAAGAAAAAACAACAAGGAATAATTTAACAGGTATAAAACTCTGCCTTTCATATAGTCATGGTCATTTCAGTAAAATGATGTGCTTGTTTTGGGGGAATCCAGCTCTCCTGAAAGCTAGCTAAGAGTTTAAATTACCCCATCTATTTACAGTTATTGAATAGCAAAGTGCTACAGGAAGATGTGTCAGGGAATAGGTAGATATATGCTGATAGAATCTTGTCACCAACCTGAGATGGGCTCTTATGCTTGAATATTCAAGCAGAGGTAGAAAGAAAAATTCATATGCATTACTGAACCATTGTACGAATGCCACCTGAATCAAAATCCTAGATTGGCCTCTCTATAAAATAGCAACAATTCTAAAAATCTCCTGACTCCTGTCTGTAGACTAGAAGCATCAGATGAAACCCCAAATATCCAAATTTGTTTGCTCTGCCAAAATTCACACACACTCACTCACTGCTTGTGTGCACAGGAGTTTGTGCACTTTGCCCATTCTTCAAGGAACTGAATGAGCTTGAGGCACTGCAAATTAGCAGAAAAAAAATCCAGATCAAATACAAACTATGGCTACAGAGAACAACCTTCATTCCAAATTCTTAATTCCAGAAAAAAATGTCATTCAACCCTCCAGAACATCTGTGAGGAAAGAAGCTTTTGCAGTCCCAAGAGGTTGGTGTGCAGCCACTGGCAGACCTTGAGGACAGAGCATGGCAAATGGCCAGGGGGGTCAGGGCAACCATTCCCTCACTCTGTCTTTGTTTTTCTGCTTACTAATTTCTTCTTTCATTTAACTCAACAGAAATAAACACAAAGCTGAATCTCAGTTGCACGTGGTTAAAATTAATCTTTGCAAATTCTACAGACCCCAAATCCTCCTGGTACAACTTAATTTTTAAGGGATGTCCAGCAATGATTTGCTGTGAGATGAATAATGCATTTGTATCACATACTAGTTGTAGCAAAAATAATCTATAAATGTTTAATAAATATCCTGTAATGCTTTTGGTGAGCATGTTATAAATAAGTAACAATAGATTTGCAATGAAATATTTATATGCATTTTGGCTATTGTTATGCTTTAAGTGTTCAAGGAGCCATTACTAACAAAGTGAATGGAGTTATCAAGGTTATAGATATGTTCTGCAAGCCATTTATAATGAAATGTACAACACTTAAAGTAAATGCATTTGTAGAGGTTGTTGACAAAGTGTAAGTGTCTAACAAGCCATTCATACTAAACTCCACACAGATATAAATGATACGTAGGCATTTGATAAGTCATTTATAGTGGGCCATGAAACTCTTCTCTGCTGGGAATGCACTGCAAGATCCTGTGTGGCCCTGTATCCCAGCCCTGCAGCATGCTTACAAATGCATGGGCAGAGCTTGACAAATCCCTTACAACTGATATTATTAGCTCAGCTGTTACACCCAGATAACCTGGGGGTCAGCAGCATGGATAACTTCCAGACCAGCTCTGGGGGCCAAAAGCAGCCTGAGGGCTCTGTGGGGGGACACAGGGAATGCTGAGCTATCCACTGGTCCATGGCAGTGTGGAGAACAGCCCTGGCACCTGGCAGGACCAAGTATCCCTCCTGACAAACTCTGAGTGCTGCTGGTGCTGTTTAAAAGCCAGGCATGAGCTGTTCCCAGGGATATCAGTGATGGGTTTGCTCCACACGCTGTGATCACTCACTGACCCTTCAGATTTCACAGCACCTGTCCCCGTGGGGACACCTGAGGCTGCCTTTGGCTCCCACAGCTGCCCCAGGTGCTGCTGCTTTGTGCTGTGCCCTTTCTGAGCACTTTCACAGCTCCTGTGAAACACCCTGGGCTCTGCAGCAGCCGCTGCTCGCAGCTCTTACTGACCCTCAGAGGCTGAGATGCCCAGGACAGCAACATTGTTCTCATGACAGGAAATCATCCTGGTTCCTCACTTAGTGAAAAGAGCACTACAAATAGCTGGAAAGGTTTAAAACCTGTCTGAAATAATACCATTAAAAGGTGGAAGGATTTAACTTGCTCTCGCACAGCCACTCAGCCAGGGCTTAACAGTAGGGGATTTGGCTTGGAAAACTGCAGCAATATCAGAACTACTAGTTGAATACAAGGAAAAAGTAATACTCATTTCTGTATTTCAGTTAATCTGCTAAAACATAGGTCTATTATAGTCTGCTGGAACATGCCCATGGTCACAGCAGAACTGAAAAATAAATGAAGACTTCTTTGAATCCCTCACAAAGGTGACAAAGTGGATGCCATTGGAAGGAAGAGGAGATCAATGAGAGATAAATTAGCCAAATCACTCGCTGAAAATGTGGGATTCTATTACGTTAAACTTCAGAGGAAATAAATAGAATTTGAAATTCAGTAACTTCCGTTGACATGATGAGCTACTGTATATAAACTGCAATGCAAATTTAATTGCTCCACTATTTTGTGTGTTCCACAGCACTGATTCATTCCAGGGTCAGTATGGGGTTTGCTCCCTTTGTGTCTCTACCAGGAGTGTCAGGCACATGTGAGAAGTATTAGATTTTGCTCTTCACTTATCCCTTTTCAAATTGCAAAATCAGTCTATGAAAATAACCTTCACTCTGTCTTCAGCTAGCTGCAAAGGTAAATTCTTATCTCAACTTTATCTGTATCCTCAGTTTTATATCAACACTAAACCATTAGAGGGAAATACCTTCTAATAATGATACATTAATGAGCAATAAATTACAGGGGAAATACTACTTTAGAACATCCATATTAACACTAAATGAGTTCTTCATTATTAATATAGTATCATAAATATAAAAAGGGAATTATAAATAATTAAGTTATGATTTTATATTGTTAAATGCTAGAAATTATCTTTTTATTTCAAATAGTTCCAGTAGATGTTGGAAAATCTATCCATCCTTTGGCAAAGGCTTTCATGCCAAGTGAAGCAATCTGAGAAGGAATGGGTGCTCCAAGTGCACAAGCCCTGCCATGCCTGAACCCAGAGCTTATCTCACTAACAGGGAAAGTTTGTTTTGCTGAGGATTAGAAAATCTGAACTAGCACAACCACAGATTCTAGAAAAAGGAAGTAATTACAATTTTTACTTGTATGGGATCTTTCCTGTTGTGATTATAAGCATTTTATAAGCACAGGAGTCAAATGAAAGCCACCAATACAAAATGTGTCCCAGTGACCTTGTGCCAAACATCCACAATCGTGCCAACAGCAGCTTCTGACTGGAGTTCATCCGCCCATGTTTTCAGATTTTAGACTCTGAGAGTGCTAAAGAGTAACATGGCCTGTCACCAACAAAATATATTACAACCAGACAAACTCAGATTTACTTTCTCATTGTTATTTTCCTTTTCTTCTCTCATTTCCTAAGCTTCCCTGATAAAAGTCCTCTGATACATCTGCTAAAAACTGCTGATGGTGATGCTGCTTCACCACAAAAAATGAGGTGAGAAGAAATAGTGTTTAGGCAGTGCATGAAGCAATAAAAAAAATAAGTTTCTGTGACTTTTCTAGCAACTGACTAATACCAGGGTAAAGGAATCAAATACTTTGTGTTTAAGTGAGAAAATGTGGGCTGCATATTTTCTACTTTTCTGTTATGAAAATGGGGGCTGCCATTCTCTATTACACCATGTATAATAATGATATTTCATGCAGGGAAACCTTACCAGTGTGCTAGAGGGTTTTGGACAGTTTAAACTTAACTATGTGATGGAACTGGGAGAAGGGACCTACAGAAATGCTCTTTAGTTTTCTGCATTCTCAATATTTAAGGAGGCCCCTCTGTACAAAGATGAATTCACACAACCCATCATTAATACAAGCTTTGGAAACTTATCACTTCATAATTTTACTTTGTCACAGATCTAAAAGAAAAAACGACATGTACACAGCGAGTGACAAACTGCAATCTCACAAGCACCATGTCTATGCAAATGCTGTCAATAAGGTTCTAAACAGCTCATTCATTGCCAGGCTCATACCCAAAATTGAAACTCTTCTCACCAAGCTCTTGCAGGCTGCAGGTTATTTTTCATTTAGATATGACTGCTTAAAATATAACTATGTTGCTGAGGTATCATTTGTCTTGCCCATCCTCTGAGAAAGCACAATTCAGAATTTTGCTTGCCAGCCTCTCAGGGAGGTAGGTGAGTGTCACAGCTGCCTTCCTGTGGCCCTGTCCCTCTTCCCATCCCCTCCCTGTGCTCCACAGGATCCTCTGCAGGCCACCAGCACTGGAGCGACTCTGGACCAGCCAGATCAGCAAAATACCACACATGTTTTTGCATTGTTACTGGGGTTGGATATTTTTGATGCTGGGCTGTCTCTGAGGCCACAGTAAGAAAGGAAGGAGGAACCTGGATACATAATTACCTAATGCAGGTTTGTGTTTTCATGTGAATACCTTAATGTCATAGTTGTGCTCCAAAATAATAACTGCATGAAGATCTATAATTAGGGGACATCAAGAGCTTCACTGTAAACTGGAATAGCCTGTCAGGTTGAGATTTCTCTTTCAAAAACTCTTGGAATTGCAATGACAGGAGTTCATTAAATGGATAAAAGATAGTGATACTGCTGCTTTCTTGTGTTACTGATCTTGCTTTTAATGAGAAATGGTGGGTTTTTTCCCTTTTTCTGTTGGAAATTATGCATGGAGCCTCCAGCCTGCTCAGATGCATCCAGTGTAGTTGAAAAGGTTCTCCCAGTTTCTGTGGCTATATATTCAATTAATGTAATATGTCACAACATTTTCAAAATGCAAGTTTCTTAGGAAAAGAGACATTACTGTGAAAAAAGGAATTTAAAATACATGTAAAACACATTTTCTTGGGAAAGTATTTGATTCAAATCGTTAGAAGACAAAAGCCCATAAAGGTCTCTCTTATGCCTTCCTTCTTAATCTTCAGCCAAAGTTTCAGGACCATAAACTGGCATCAATAGAAGCTGCATCTCAGGAATGAAAGGAATATATGGCCTTTAGAGAAAGAAATTTTTACACTTAAAAGAGAGAGAGGGAACATTTCTATGCTTTGCAGTCATTCAGCATAAAATTACTTACTTATTATTCATGACTATCTTTAAATGCTTTATTGAAGCATAATGCAAAAAAGTACCTGCTCAAACTTAAACCCCAAAATTTCACCGGTCCATTCTACATTTGGGCGTCAGTTTCAACATCTGTTAAGCAATTCCATTATTTCCCCTATTTTTTGACATTGCCTGGTCAAGTGTACCAATCATTGCTTTGGTTGTGACACGGCCAACCACCCACCAAAAAAAAAAAAAAAAAAAAACAAAAAAAACAAAAACAAAAAAAAAGCTACAGCAAATGTAATTGTACAGGTTGCAAAGGAGAGCCTGGCTTGCTTTGGGCATTCAGTGACCTGGGACCCTCATACTGGATGTTTTCCTTAGGGCTTGCTAGGGGTGTTTGGTTCCTTGAACCGAAAATCTTCACGTACCTTCACTAAGCTTTCTCATTCCACATTCTCACTCCAAGGACTTATCCCTCTCATGTGTGCTCAGGATATAAAAGCTGTGCTCTCTGAGGTATTTTTGGGACTAGGGCAATGGAGACTCCAGATTTCCCCCTGCAGCCTCAGACTCACATTTGCTTCTGCAGATCCTGGTGTATCATTAAACCTTTAGTCCTACCTGGGGCTGCACCCCAGGGGAGAAATCAGCTTGGGTTTCTACAGAAAGAATGAACTTCTGAGGAGCATGCAGCTACCCTCCTGAATCTGGCTGAAGAACAAGGCACAGAAAAGCTCTGCCAGTGCCTGAATCAAGCCCAGTGTGCATTCAGATCAATTCCACTGAAGCATGAAGCAGACAGATATTAAGCTCTTAATTACAATTTGCAAAGATTATGAAGAACTGTGTTAGTGAAGGATAAACAGTGGTTTTGTTTAGCAAACTGTTTCATCTGTAAATGGTTGCAGATTTTCTGGTGTCAGGAACTGTTGTCTGCTTCATTTCCAACTTCAGCTTCATGCAAGTCCTGCTCAGTTAGAAAATGTGAGTAGGGTGACTTTCCCTCCTGCCCTCTCCAGCTTTACTCAACAGAGCTGACATTTCAGGGACAGCCCAGAAGCTCCCTCTGCCCACCTGCATTTCACATTCCCTGTCACCACTGCACATCCTCAGGATCCCTGGACTGGGCACACATTACTCACCATCCTTCTAATTTCTTCAGAGAGCAGCCCAAGCAACACTATTTCACTCAGCTATAAAGCAATGGCTGAAGCACTGATGTTGGGAAAGATGAAACAGGAAAGCCTTATAAATATGATTGTTTGGCAAAAGATTTTGAGAATATGGAAACTATAAGCGAGATTGAAATGAAAGCAAGCTTTGAGATACCTCAGTTACTGAACAGCTGGAAAACAATGGTGTGGCTGGCTGAAGGTGATCCCCTTTTGATGAAAAAAGACCCTCTGCTTGCAGACAGGCCCAAGGGTCAGAGCAGACCCTACAGCTTGGCAAAAGGGGCCCAAAGAGGAGTTTTTAGGGTTTAAAACGTAACACAGTATGGTAATGTAATGATTCTTACAGGCTGTATGTAAATGCTATAGGATTTGTATATTGTACTAGATTGGCTAGTGAGAATCAGAATATTCAACACAGAAGATGATTTATGGTATTGTAACAGGAACTTCACATGCTTACCTCTTACTCTTGCTCTTACCTCTTGTCTTTTACTCTCTTACCCTCTCATCCTCTCTGCCCCTCTCCTCTCAGGCCTGCTCTGAGCTGTGTTTGGCAGCTCCCAGCAGGGCCCTGCACCCAGGCCCTTTGCAATAAACCCCAAATCCCAGCAGGGCCCTGCACCCAGGCCCTCTGCAATAAACCCCAAATCCCAGCAGGGCCCTGCACCCAGGCCCTTTGCAATAAACCCCAAATTCCACGACCTGGCTGCAGAGATCTCTCGTCTCCGTCCATCCTGACCGTGCTACCCCCATCAATCCTACAGACTAACACCTTCCTTTTCTTTGCAGCTGCTACACATCACCCTTCTGGGGTGTGTTTTTTGCCACACAAAGCTTTGATTCCCTATAATAAAGAGAGGCTTAGGCCATTCTGGTTGCCACCACCCTCTCCCTTCGGGTTTAGCCTGGCTGGGAATCCGGCAGCAGGAAGCCATGGAAAACAGCGACCTGGCTCCCATTCCAGAATCAAGTCAGGATGTCCAAAAGGCCTTTTCCCTTTGTTTAACATGGGTACACACCTGAGCCTTTCTGCAAATGAATGGACTCCTCATCCCGCTGCCACGGCCTCCCTGCCTGCTGCAAGTTTGTTCTTTGGGCGGCGATTCTGGTGGAATGCAATCATTTAAGTGTGATTTATGGCAGGGCTCTGTGCAGCTGGCTTAGTGCAAGGTGAGTGCACAGCAGTGCTTTAATAGTCCTTTTCCATTAGCAGGTATGTTTTTCAGTTGGCTTCCCTGCGATTGGAAGAGTTATAAACGTAACATATAAAACACTGTTGGTAAATGTCTGCAGGCTGAGAGAGACTTTACTGCTTGCCTCTCTGAAGGTGAGATAACTATATGCCTCTGGAAAATAACCTTCCAGGTGATAGCTGTGACTAAAAACTTGATGGGGAGAAGGAAAGAGTGTTTACTGTAGTGAGCTTAAAAGGAACATCTATTCAGAAGCAGATCTAGAGAGGAAAAACAATCTTCTCTTCTCGCTGCTCTTCTTGCTTATAGGCTACCTCTCTGAATATCCACACCAGTGCTAAATGGCATTAATAATTGCTAAGTTGTATTAAATTGCATATCAATCAAATTAATAATGTCTACTGTACTTGAGGCAGTTAGGTTCTTCAAAATCACTAGCATCTGCTCCTATTAAAAATGCCAGATGATTTGCAAATCCAAACTTTTGGTGAAAAAACGTTAGCTAACAAGGTGAAATTAAAATTTACATCTTACTCCAGCATAATGAATATAATTAAAAAGAGTGATAAAATCCTTTGATTAACCCTCATCCCATTTTTCACAGCACTATTATGCAAATTAAACACTGAAAACTTAGTACCAGCAAAAGATTCTAATATAAATATACTCTAATTTTAAAATTAAGAAAATATAAAAACATGCCACTGGATCTGTGACTGCACCCTTTGTCACTGCTGAGTTGAAAAGCATAACTGGGGGCATGTGCCACGGTGAGATAACTCATGTCTTGAGTTACTGAGGGATTAGAGCTTGTTCCTGCCTCTTCTACCAGGCATCATATTATTCCCACAATTATTTTGGTGTATAATTTAATTAGCCTCCCTGCTATAATCAAGCTGCACTCTGTCATCAGAAACATTCAAGCCCTGCAAAATATGCATCAGAATTGCTGTGTTCTGGGTTGCTGGGTTTTGTTTTGGTGCTTTCAGCACTCGTGTGATTTTTCTAGTGGTGCAGTCCTAACAAAAGCATTCATTTCAAGTTCTGCCTGAACAAATGATGTCCAGCATGGCTCTGAGCATTTCAAATTTTTGTTCAAAGTCCTCTCAGTTGGCTCCCCAAGGGTCCCTCCTGTGGTCTCCCTGAAAGCCTCAGCTGAAGACAAAAGTGTTGCAGACATCTTTTCATTAAAAATACTTTCTTAGGATTTTTCTTCTTGAGAAGCTGAGAAGCTTCAAGAACAAAATGTAAACAATGGTTATCTGCTGCTGTAGAATGCAACAGGTGCATCTGTGGTTGGCCCATCTTAGATGTTTATAATTAATGGCCAATCACAACTGAGTTAGCTTGGACTCTCTCTCTGGGCCACAAGCCTTTATTATTCATTCCATTCTATTCTATTCTTAGCTAGCCTTCTGAGATGAAACTTTTCCTTCTATTCTTTTTAGTATCGTTTTAATGTAATATATATCATAAAATAATAAATCAAGCCTTCTAAACATAGAGTCAACATTCTCGTCTCTTCCCTCACCTGAAAACCCCTGTGAACACTGTCACACAAAAGCACAGCAAAAGTTCTGAGGTTTTGGGCTTCTTCTCCTTCCATGTGGAAGGAGAAGAGAAATGTTTGCTTTGCAGGACAAGTCCTGGATTCCTGCCTGCAGTTTTTCAGGTGGGTAAGCCTGCTTTTCTAGCACAGGGCTTGGACACCTAACAAGAGTTCAAAATAGAAACTTCTTTAAATTCACAATATCCGTGTTGCAGAGAAAACTATCGCTGCACAGGGGCACAGATGAGGTGCTACAGGGGTTGGAGTCTATCTCTCAAATCCCAGCTGCTGCTCAGAAATATTGTGTACAATGCTCCTACCAAATCTACAGCAAGTCATTGACCAAACTACTTGTCTGCTTCTCCCCCTCCCATCCAAATTAGAGTAGCTAACTTAATGAAAAATGATTTTTTTTTTTCTTTTTGTCGCTTAGGAGGGTCTGAACATAAAGCTCTTATCACCAAGCCACAGCTGTAGGAAGAATCCTTTAATCACAGCCTTCCTCCTTGAAGAAGAATATAGATTTATGACTGGACTTTGGTTACTGAGCGAGAAAGAAATATTGCCAGCAGCCACCATACTACTTCCCATAGGCTGTAAACAGCTTTAATCTGCTTTAGCTGTCATTTTGAAGTCGAGAGATATTAGAGTACAATGTAATTATGTAGTTGTGGGCAGAAGCACAGTTTATTTTCTTTAAGCCAAAGTGGCAGAGGTAAATTGGTAGCCCAAACAAACAAATCCTCCCTCCTTGCTCGGGCTGCCACCATGGCTGCAGCAGTCCCAGCCCTTGGGTGCTGCTCTGCTCCTCCTTTCCTGGGGACCCTGGGTCCCCATCATGCTGGGATTCATTTGTTTTTCTCTCCCAGACACACAAAAAAGATAATCTTTTCCTGACTAGTACAAAAAGCTCCTGGAAATGCTGTTTTTGTTAGGGGCACCCCAGGCACACATTCACCTCTGAACTTCCCAGGGTGAAAATCTGCTCCCAAAAGCACAGACACTCATTTTCTCACTTGCTTCAATATAACACATGTCTGTTGCTATAGGGAGAGTATTGGAATAGCCTGGTTAGTTATCAGTTATCTTTGCTTTTCTATTTAATAGGGCCTCTCAGGAAAGAAAACTCCTACCTAATTCTTGAACACCAATAAAAAGGTGTTTAGATTTTTCCCCCATCTCTAGGAAAAAAAAAAAAAAAAAAAAAAAGGCAACCTGCTCCCTTTTAATATTTTGTTTGTTTTTTTTCAGGAAAGACTGCCAAGTTCAAGTCTGGAATATGGAGGCTCCAGGTACAGCACTTACTGAAGAGTTTCCTGTGTTCTAAACACTCAGTCACAGTTACCTGATGTTCTGGTTTGTGTGCAAGGTGAAATTTCTTCAAAAGAAAATAAAACCAATTCTCTATCACAGTACCACCACTGTCAGCCAGCAAAATACCCATTCCCAAAAGTTTTGCAACCTTTAATTCCATCCTGTCCTTGAGAAATCTTTACAGTCACTTTCTACCAATATTCTCAAAAGATTCACCTGCAAAGCAGAGTCCAACATGCTTAAGTCTAACCTAATTCAGCATATCATCAAAGCACACAGCTTTGCTGGAATCTGGCATTTATAAAACTGCAATAAGCATATAGATATGTTTCCTCACCTTATTTGTTAGGTGAGCATTATGAATTTACATGGACTCCTGTCATTAAAGAACAGTTGCCTCTTGGTCTGAGATTCCAGGGAAGAAAATTCTAAACCATACTTTCCTCTTTATGTGATCTAATACAGTTGGTTCTTCATGAGTTAAGACAACAAAGCACAGATAAATTGCAGTTTTCCTGGATATATATTGTTTTATGCTTCATATTGCATTTTAAAATTCATAGATTGAGGGATCTATTTGCCATCAGCTACATCCTATTGCCTTTGCAAGGAGCTGCTGTGACTGCTATGCAGGACACTGCAGCCTCTCTGGATTTTCATACCAATAATCTCCTCCTGATGGAGTTTTTCCACCCCCCAAATTCTATCAGAAACTGCTTAAAATATCTGAGCCTGATCTGTGCTGCATCTCATCAATTCAACTGCTTTTAGGTGGTACACAGACAAGATGTCATTAATTAATACCAGAGTGACTTAAAGAAAATATATTTGTTCATTCATTAGCAGAAAGAATGGGAAAAGAAATTAAAGGCAATGCATGGTTTATGGGGCAAATTAAAAAGAGTGATGTGCTATAGCACCAGGGGCAGTAATTATCAATTCTGGCTGAAAAGGGAATAAACAGTCCTGCAGGGCTCTGTGCAGCATCATTTTGCCTCTGTATTCCAGCCAGGCATCAGTCTCCATGGAACCCAAGCACTCATCCAACCAAATCTTCCCTGCTAAGAGCGGGACTTCTCCCAGCAGCACCACAGATCTGGGTGCTGGGGGCCTGTCAGGAAAGAATGTTGGGCTGAACTGCAAATTTCAGAAGCTGAGGAAGGCACATCTGTTGCAAATGTGAAGAAGGGAAACGGAGTGGCCTGTACACTTCAAGAGCAGCTCCCTCACTTCTTTATTCAAGAGACAACGCAAAAAGGAAAGGCAATTTTAGGTCACTTCAGAGCTTTAAAAAATGAAGATGCAGAGCAAAGAGGACAGGAAAACTCCAGCACAATCTCAAAATGAAACCACTGAGCTTCAAAGATTGAGAAGTCTTCTCAGTAAGGATTAACATTTTCAATTAATAACTTCTATGATAAATTGTTGCGATAACTAAACGAGAATAGAGACTGGATGTGTAACTAATGTTCTGGAGAGTCAGTGACTGCAAATTTCTCCTTTCTTTTCTCCATCAGCATTCACCAGTCATGCCAGAGGTTAAAATGAACAGCTAAACATAATCCTGTACAAAACAGTACCATGGTCATAAAAATAAAAGAAAAAAAAGGAGGAGGAAGAAAAAGAAAAACCTAAAAAGCAGTCCCACAATTTCTATTAAAATAGAAAGGGATGCTCATGCAAAACTGGCATGTTCTAGTGAGACATACCAAGATAAAGATAACCATCAAGAATATCTTTGTTTTATTAATGCTGTAGGTGGGGTGACACTGACACTTATTTGTAGTAAACTCTATGATTAATAAAAGTGCTTGGAGTGTGGTTCTTTTAATGACAGACAGATATATATTGTATGACCCAAGTTCTTCCTAAATGCCATTTTATTGTCAAGGGAAATTTGATATGATTAATGTCCTCCCTCTCCCTCTCCCCCACGCTGATCAAACACAAGCAGCCTAATCCAGTTGCCTACACTGAAGCAATGAGCAATAAAAGGGTGGTTTCTGCAAAATTCAGTCCTCTGAAGAGCAACCTTTAATTTTACTCATTTTGCATTACAAATAATTAAGGGATATGAGTCAGAGGGCTGGCAGTGATCCCCAGAGATCAGCTAAATGTTTCCCTGCTTGCAGGCAGAAAAATCCTTGGTGGTGTTTCCCAACACAAGTGTGTCTATGTGAGCCTTTCAAAGACCCACACTCAGGGTCTCCTGCAGCATCCCCAGCCTGCTCCAACATTCCATGGTCAAGGAAAAGCTTTCCCTGACAGCTGAGCTAAGTTTTCACTCCCATTTTTAGAATTTCTTACCTCATCTGCCACCAGCATGGAAAACCTGCAGCTTCACTATTATTTTAAACTTACCAGGATGACGTTTTGTCAAAAGTTGTGATCCCAGTGACTGGCTGCATATCCTTGCTCATGGATCCAGTGGCTCTGTCAGCTGCTGCTGATCCAGCTGAAAATGAATGGAGAAAAGCAACAGGGAAGTTCAGAAGCAGATCCATGGCTGTGAGGTAGATCAGCTTGAAGGCTGAAGGTCCTGATATTGCTGCCAGCAAGAAAAACCTCCCTGGAGCACCAGCCCAAGATCCATTCCCACTGAACTGAAACATTCCCAGCTGTTTTCCATCCCAGGTTTAGGCACTTGGTGATTTCTGTGTAAGCCAAGTACTTATCTCTTATCCCATGTTATTAGAGCCATGTATCTGGAATAATGCTACATATCTATAAGAAAACCATATATTCAATCATCCTCAATCTCCTGCCATACAGCATTCAGGCTCCTCCAAGCTGGTAAGATCTGCAAGTTTAATAAACCTCCCCCCTAGCACATCCTCCCGATCACAACTTTAAAAAAAATTAAATAGCATCTTTATTACACCCAGATAAAACAGTGAGCTAGTTAATGCCTCTGTAGTTGAGGACACTTGATAAACATTTTAATAAAAAAAAAAGGAAGAGAGCTGTTAATGCATCCCTCAATTAGAAATTAGGCCTCACTCCTAACTCATCAGCTGAAATATCAGAACAACTGGAAGGCAAGCATGGCAAACACAGCAGTCATGTGTGATTATGAGCCCAGGTTCCCAAGAGAATTGGTTTTATTGGTTCCTTTCTCAGACTGGCCACGATGGATCTTCAGAGAGATGCAAAAAGTACAGGGTCTACCCTTATTATCTTCCTGCAGCTACAACAGTTACAGGCCACAACTTGCAAAGCAAAAAGAAGGATCACCTTTCAGGAGGGGCAAAACCAACAAATACTTGATAGGAAAGTCCTGAAGTTATCTATGGACTAAAGAAAATGAGATTTCAGCCACTTCATGGATATCAGTCTTTGCATTCAGGGGTGATCTCTAAGCTGTTACAACCTCTGTGATTCTTTGACACAATAAGTTACTAAGGCCAAAAGCTACAGAAAACCTAAGAAAATTTTCTTCATGCTAACACCAGCAAGGCCCTCTGTGATTTCCACAGGGAAGATGGAAGCACCAGAGAAAACTTTGAAAGACACAACACAAATTAATTTCTAGTAAAACAAAACTAGCTATTAGAAGTGTTAATTGTGGCTACCAGGAGCTGGCTTGTGAAGATGAAGTTTGTTAAAAATTCGTAAGTAATTATATAAGGTTAGCGTTTTCTCTTCTTGAAAAGCTTTCTGCTGTGGAATCAGGGAGGTAAAAGAGGGAAGGTGAGGGAGACCCTATCCAAACCAACTATTGTTATCCAAACAGCAGTGTTAGCAATGCAGGTTTGCTCGTTTCCATCCAAAAACCCAACCACTGGGATCAGCAGTCACACTGTTCCTCCCTTCCCCCACAACCAATATCTATCCTTTCTTCACTTGCTTCATAAACCAGAATTATTTCTTTCTTCCCTAAGCCCTGAGAAATGGGACACCAAATTAGATAGACCACTGGCTAATCTGTTAAGGTGTTTCTTGTATTCCTCATGGAGACCAGTTCTTGGAGAGTTGAACTCATGAAGGTAAAATTCATTCCCTGTGGAGAGAACCAATGTGAGGCTTCTGTGGCATTTCCCAGCCCTACAGCTGTTGTGCTGCACAGATATATCTTTAACCCATTCCTATTAGTGAGCAGCAGCTTCAGGATTTTGTTCAGTCATTAAATAGACTCTAGAGCAGGTTACAAGAAAAAAGAAAGAAAAATAACACTTGTTTCACCTACACAGGTAAAAATCCTACAGGATGTTTTCTACTAATAGGAATTTTAAAACTAAGTTCAGGCATGTAATTTGCTGTTCACAGGGGTGCAATGCTACCTCTATCCACTTCTTCATGTCCCTTCCTCTACCTCAGAGACTGCAAATCAAACACTTCTTGAATATAACAAAATTGTTAAAGTACAGCAGTTTCATTTTAACACCAGGAAAAAAAATATATTTGTGATTAGAGCATTATGTGCTAATATAACATTCAACAATTAAAATTACTTGCATCCAAATTTTATTGCCAGTTAATGGCATCTAAAATAATATTGATAACAAATGACGCAGAATATCTTCCCAGAAGTCTAATTCTGATTCATAAAATTGTTTCCTGTACTGGCTTGAGTAATGATACAATATATAATGGGAATAATACATCCCAGTTGTTGACAATTTTCTGCAAGTTCTACATTAGAGTTTTCCATAAACTTACACAGAAAGCTCAAGAAAGTAAACTCCATGTGAAATCTAAGTAGGTCTAAAAAGGGTGTCTGAAACCAGCTGGTTTTCCCTGTAGCTCTAACAATACAACAAGGAACACCAAAACTGACCCTAAATTCGACAGGATTCTCACATTTACAAGGGTTTTCAATAGATTCCAGTCGGAGCCCACACAAACATGTCCCCATTGCAGCCACCACAGTGCTGGAAGGAGTGCTGCCAACCCTGATGGGCACAGTGAGGAGCAGCCTAAAGAAACTCTGGCTCTCAAAAAGAAAGGAAGAAATCTACAAAAACACAGGTTGTTGTTTATTAGCCAGTTTAGCCAGGTTTGCTGTGGTGTTTGTGAGGTCCCCAGGATGAGGTGAGAGATGAGAATCTGACTCCATGTTCTCAGAAGGCTGATGTATTATTTTATGATATTATATAAAAGAATACTAAATTAAAACTATACTAAAGAAAGAGAAAGGATACAGACAGAAAGCTTAACAAGAATGAATAATGCAAACTCATGACTGCTTCCAGTCCTGACACAGCCTGGCCATGATTGGTCATTAAGTCAAAACAATTCACATGAAACCAATCAAACATGCACCTGTTGGTAAACAATCTCCAGCCACATTCCAAAGCAGCCAAGCATTGGAGAAGCAGATCACATAATTATTATTTACTTTTTTTTTTTTTCTGAAGTTTCTTAACTTCCCAGGAGAAGAAATCCTGCGAAGGGATTTTTCAGAAAATATGAGTGACAGTTTTCCCCTAGCTCCAAGAGCCTTCAGAAGTGAGGATTCAGCTGTTTACATGTGCTAGAAGGTGAGCATTCAGTGATGACTCCTGAAAGCAGCAGGTGTTGGTGAAACACAAACACCAAACTTGCTCTTTTATTGCTCACCAAACTTTGCAATTGCAGGAGTTTATGGAATAAAGCACACACACTCCTCCAGTGGGGGGATTTTTTTTTAGCTGCTCTTCATTCTCTCCTCACAGAACTCTTTAGGAGGAGTGCAGGAGAGGCTGTAACTCCTTTTCAGAGCCAAGTCATTCTGAGCCTGCTGTGCATATCAAATGCTCCGTGGTTGCCCTCTCCTGCTGCACCAATTCTCCCTGGATGCTGCACACAGGGCTCTGTGCAGTCTCCTTGGCCACATTTGGCAGAAATTAGGGTCATCAATAAAACAAGTCATAGCCACAGTGCAGACTCCCTTGATTCACAGCAGGAGGGAATGCTACATCTTAAAGCAAGTGCTGTCATTTCAAATGTCACCCAGTATGTCACCAAATGTCACCTTCCTGGATTTTTTCCTGTAATGACAGTTTAAAGCTATGTGTGGTGTTTGCTGAACTCCCTGGTAGATCATCTATTATGTTCCACTTCAAAATCAGATGTTGGACCTCCCTGACATCTGGCAAGCAATTGCCCTGTAGTTACAGCAGTGCAAAATGAAAAGAAACCCCAAACACCTCCTCACACACATACCACACACACACATGCTCACTGAGCTTTTACCTTTGAAAAACACCTTATAAATGTCTTCTAATCCACACATGCACTTAAATATCACAGCAGCACCTTCACCTTTCACTGCACATCTTCTATTGATTTGTCTGTTTGTGGTCTTGAGGGGTCACTTCTCTGGGAAGGTGAGCATTTCTCCAAAACCAGAGTTTACAAACTACCTTTTTTTACTTTAAATGAAAATTCCAAGTAGACCTACTAAACACCCAGGGACAGATGGACATCCAAATTCTCTCTTTTTAGGCTACACAGATGTTTGTAAACAGACACACAGGGAAATGAGCCTAAAGTGCAAACAGCAGAATTAGTACAGGAAAGTTTGTCCCACTTGGCCACTATTTTTCATCAGTTTGCCATCATGGTAAGTTCTATTTTGTGTTTTTTAAGTTTTAGTGCTCTTTCCAGTTTACACTGGAACATTCTGAACATCAGTCACAGAGCATCAGTAACACCTAGATTACAAGGTGAAAAAAATGAGAGTGGTTCATGCACATTTTCACAGCAACTCCAGCAGAATTAAAGGCCAGATAAACTCTCAGATCCATCAAGTGTCACACCCTAATACCATCCAACTTTTCTGCAGTTTTTAGCTAACACCTGCGCTCTGATAATCCTTATTTTTAGCAATATGTGCTTCTAAAAGTGATCTAATGTCTTAACCACCTAAGCAAATCTTAAAGTGATGAGGGACATCTTCAAGTGCATTAGTTATTTTCAGGACAGTTTCTAAAATACCTGCAGAAAAAGTGGGCAGTGTTATTCATGACACGCTCTGGCTTTATTTCCCCATTAGCTCACTGTCTATTAATGTTTTGTTTTTTATTTCCCTTCAACTTCCCCTCTTTACTCTTAAAATTCTTAACACTTGGTGCTTCTGCAGAGCAGCCTGTGCTGTGTATCTGGCCCTGGCCAGTGCAGGGCTCCTGTCTCCCTGCAGTACCCTCAGTGATCAGTGGATCAGTGCAGCCCATCTGTCTGGCTGCTGACACTGAGCCCCTTGGAGCCTCTGTTTTCCTGTTCTATTTTTGTATCATTCAGCAACATGCCTTTTCCTCTGGGGTCACCCTTAAAGGTCCATGTGTCATGTTTTTCATTTCTGCCTTGTCAGGAAAATCTTGCCACTGCATCTATCAAAGTAATCATCAGGCCTTGATGTAAGAGTGTGGTTCCCCTCACATTTTTCATTACCAGATAATTTATTAATATCCTCCTGAGCAAGACTAGATTCAGCTTGATAAAACCGCTATCAGCAGTGACACAGTAACACAGCTCTGAGTGTTCAGCTTGGCAAACGCTGAGAGAAGAGGTGTCCTTCAACCTCTCCCACCCCTTAATTCCTCAGCAAGCTAAAAGGTTTTGGATCCTGTGGCTCTGGAGGCTTTTGGCTTTGTGCCACTTCAGCAGGGATAACCTGGGTCAGCCTCCTGAGACCAGCCCTCCCAGCACATCTGGCTCTGCCTGCCTGCTGCTCTCACTGGCATGGAATACACACACATTAAATGAAATAAAAGTAACCTAAGGATAAACACAGCAGCAAAATCTTTAGTGTTTGGAGTGTTGTTGGATATGAAAAAACTGCAGGCAGTCATTTTACATCTCAGGCTGAGCCACTGGCACTGCTCTGGATATTTGTACCCGAGCTCTGCTCTGTTCCAGCTGCTGCACCCTGCACACACTCCCTCCCTGCCCCAGCACGCTGCTGCTGTGCCAGCCATTCCTTCTGTACATTCCATTTCCTGGGAAAAGCATCCTCTCCTGTAGCAGCCATTCTTGCTGTACATTCTGTTTGCTGGGAAAAGCATCCTCTCCTGTGCCAGCCATTCCTCCTGCACATTCCATTTCCTGGGAAAAGCATCCTCTCCTGTGCCAGCCATTCCTCCTCTACCAGCCATTCCTTCTGTACATTCTATTTGCTGGGAAAAGTGTTCCCTCCTGTACCAGCCCTTTCTCCTGTAGCAGCCATTCCTCCTGTACATTACATTTCCAGGAAACAGCCTCCTCTCATGTATCGTCCATTCCTCCTGTACATTACATTTTCTGGGAAAAGCCTCCCCTCCTGTACCAGCCATTCCTCCTGTACATTCTATTTCCTGGGAAAGGTGTCCCCTCCTGTACCATCTATTTCTCCTATACATTCTATTTCCAGGGAACAGCCTCCTCTCCTGTACCAGCCATCCCTCCTGTACATTCCATTTCCTTGAAAAGCATCCTCTCCTGTAGCAGCCATCTCTCCTGTACATTCCATTTCCTCGGAAGTATGTCCCCTCCTGTAGCAGCCATCCCTCCTGTACATTCTATTTGCTGGGAAAAGCCTTCTGTCCTGTACCAGCCATTCCTGCCATTCCTCCTGTACATTCTCTTTTTGGGGAAAAGCGTTGCCTCCTGTAATAGCCATTCCTCCTGTTCATTACATTTACTGGGAACAGCCTCCTCTCCTGTACGATTCCTCCTGTAGCATCCATTCCTCCTGTACATTCCATTTCCTGGGAACAGCCTCCTCTCCTGTAGCAGCCATTCCTCCTGTGCCAGCCATTCCTGCTGTACACTCTATTTGCTGGGAAAGTCATCCTGAGGCCTCAGAGGCAGCTCCCTGCTCCATTACAGCCCGAAATGGGAGCACAGGAGGCCCTCCACAGAAGCGGCTGGCTAATGGCTCTCCGGGTGGACATTAGGGCAGAGATGCATTTGTGACATGAGTGGCAGCTGTGCAGACACCAGTTTATGTGATTCAGCACAGCTATTTCATTAATTGTGTTCCACGGTTCATTTCCTCAGATTACACTCAAAATAAATAAATAAATAAGAGCACAAAGCTGCTGTGTTCTCTGAACCGTCTACCCAACAAAAAGAAAGGGAAAAAAGGTTCTTATTTTAATTGGCTTCCTACATATTTCTCTGTCTTAGGTGCTTTTTAAACTGTAAAGTAAAAAAAATAAAGTAGATTGCAGTTATATTCCACTGTCTAATTATCTCTTCAGATTTCCACAGAGACTTGGTAACTTAGAGAGAGCCCTGCTATGAGGAAGGATGCTCTAACCAAAGTGAAAATGCAGAGAATTACCTAGAAACGTGATGCATCTCTATCTGCTGTTTTAAATGTTTCTATTTCGTGACTCAAATTTAAAACAGAAAAACTGTGCGTGAAGTCTTTGGAAATCAGCAGCTTTGCTTAAAAACAGATCCTTTATGTATCTTCATAACTATATTCATAATGAAAAAGTAATTACAAGAAACAATGAAAAATGCAAATGCAGAAATGGAGAAAAATTGCTTTGATTCAAATCAGGAATGCAAGGGCTCCAAAAAAGACAGGCAGCCCGTGTTTGAGCAGGGAGTGACAGGTGACTTGCTCAGCACCACAAAAACCAACCAGAGCAGCCAACGTGGTCATGAATTTCTAAGATTAAATGTCATGGGAGACTGTCTTAAAAAAATATTGTTTCATAAACTAGCAGTTTTCACATCAGTCATTTACAAAAAATATCATCAGTAAGGAGCTTTTGATTGAAATATTGAAATTAGTGTGGAACCCGGACCCAGCTCCTGTGGCTGTTGCCAGAGCCTGTGTCACTCATGGTCAAAAACTGAGCTGAATCAGATACAAAAACCTTCTAAAGATGACAATTTCTAATTTCTATAGATTCTTTTTTTAAAAACCTTTCCTTAGAAAGTTTTTCAGGTTTCCAGAGGAAAAGCTACACCCAGGAAAAGCCTTCAGCCTTGCTATAGAGCAACCGTGTGGGAATGTAGGTTTAAATCTTCATTCAAATGTAATCAGAGCACGTTCTAGCTGAAAGCCTTGTAAAGAGAACAACTCTTCATGAGAAAATGCACCTCCCCTCAGAAAACAGCTACTTTTGACAGGGAAAATACCCAGTGCTTCTCTTTGCTTGCTTGTACAAAATATACAAATACAGAAAGCTCGATGTTTGCAAAAAAAGAAATTGAGAGTGAACATATTTAGAAAAATATGGGGCAGGGAGTCCAGGCAAATGCTGAGTTATAATCACCAGCCTACTATAAACACCCTCAGTGTGAGAAAGGCTCTCTCCCCCTCTGTGTTTTAGTGCTGCTGCTAAGCACGGAGCTTTTTTGTGGTTTCATTTTAGTAATCAGGATCTCTCGTACTTCCCGGACAGATGGCCATTCACACTTCAGTGCTCACTTAAACACATACGTCAACGATAACAGAACATTGCAGCTCAGAGCAGGCCAATGCAATCTTCCAAATCCAAGGCTATCTGTCATTTTTCTTAGTTATATAAAACCAGAGTCAAAAGAAAGTAGGACTGTTGCTATTTGGAAGGATAGAAAGAAAATGGAAAATTCCACCTGGCTTGCTGTCAACATGAAACTCCAGCAAGGCTATTTAAAATGATTTGAGAAGGTTTGAATGTGTAGCCTCTGCTGATCCATTGGCACTCGCTCGTGGGGCCTGCTAAGAAGTGGGAGCAGCAAATCTCAGATTAGGGAATGAATGTTGGGCCTGGCAGGCTGCTCAGAGCCCCCACCAGCGCATCCATTCTGCATTTCCTCATCAAATCCATCCCATGTTCATCATGCAATGCTCCTGGGTTTGTCTCCTGAGGATCTAGATGGGCACCAGCACCTTGCAGCTGCGCTGTCCAGCATAAGAGAGGCAAACTGGGATGGAGGGGAAGGATGTCTCCAGCTTGGACACTGATCCCAAGCACCCACTCGGAGTGGGTTCTTTACTTACAGGGATAAAGAGACAAAATCATTTCCTGCTGCTGCTAAGGCAGCATCTTGGACAAGAAGGAAAGAATTTAAATTTAATAAAATTTAATAACACTCTCTTTAGTTTCAGGGTGGTCTCTGTGTGAGAAATGGAAATCTGAAACAAGGGGAGGGAAAAACCTATTTATGACATTTCTGTGCCCCCTGTCAGTCCCAGGAAGATCCTGTATTCTGCTGAGGACCTCTCCTCAAATGAGCTTGTAAGCAACTGACTTTTTTTTTTTTTTTTTTTTTTGTTAAAAATGAACTTTGCAGGCAATCTTTTTGGGAACTTTTCCAAACCTAAACCAACCTATGAGCCATTTAAAGTTCAATTAATTGGTAATTAGGAGGACAGAATTAACACGGGGGAACATTTAGGAGAATGTGTATGTAATCAGCCAATAATTGCCAACATAGAAACAGAACTATGACACAGTATGAGTTTCCAGCACATCCACCTAAGTGTTTAAAGATAATCACATAGCGGTGGTTAAATATTTTAGGTTGCCATCCAGGGGAATGTTTGGTAAGCTTATGTTTTCAGTTTGCACCTAAGCTACTCACCATAAAGCTAAAGAGGCACTAGAAACTTCCATAAATTCACAATGCTGTTTATTAGCTGGGTCTAAAATCTCTCTTATTCGGAGGACTGCCAAAATGGAGACATTTACTATACCACACTTTTGTCATGTGTGTTTGCAAAAGGAGATTTCTCATCAATAACCAAAGCACAGCAGTGAATCAACAGCCCAGCCAGAGCCACCAAACAAATGAGTCTTAGAGGTGAAGAACAAAAGTCATGAAAATCAGCTTGACCCTGAATGGTTCTATCATTCTGAAAGCAAAAACTGTGCAAACTGCAGAATTTAGGGAATATTTTACAAGGGAGTTAATGGAATTTATGCTGAAGTGGTTTACAGAGTCAGGAAAAGCAGTGCCACCCCTCTGTGATAGCAAACACTGGTGGTACTGGAAGCAGCCACTGCACTGCAAGAATACAGTCAAAATCCTTACATATGGATCATAAAAGATCAAAGAGTTATCAAAAGCCTTCAGTATTTTCTGCCATTCCTGGTACAAAAGATAAAAAAATCTTTGAGATAACACAAGCACAACTCCTTCCCAAGGCAAAAAACACAGCCCTGAGTAGCTGGATTTAACCTCAGCCATGTGGTTAGCACTGGAAAAGTCCCCTTAAACAAACTTGTCTTGTCAAACACATTGTGAAATAAAAGAAGGTGACCCAGAAGATCCTTCAAGGCACAACAGAGGAGTGACTTTACAGATCAGCAGCTTTGACAAAGTAGAGGAGCTGACCCAGGATAGGATTAGCTGGGGAGGCAAGCAGTGTGTTGTGAGCACCTGATTGAGCTGGAACAAGACAGAAGATGAGAATAAAACACCCTTCAGCTCCTCACAGAAACCGCTGCTAAACTTTGAGGGGGACAAGATAAATTTGAAGGAAGACAATAATTAGCTTTCCTCCTGGAGTGTAATTCGTAATTCATTCTGACTGAAGAAAAAGGAGTGTTTGCTTTGTGGAGGAGGCTGAAGGTACCTGAAAATCTCTGTGCCTCACCTTTCTGCTTTTTCTGATTTAAGCTTTCTTTTGTAGCTGGTGGGAGACTTTAAAGTTGACTGAATGCAGATAAGAGGGCAGGATGGTCAAGATGCATGTTCTTTTTACAAATTGTCTGTGTTTTACAATTCTTTGTGGTTGAAACATATGATGAGATCTGCCACAGCTGTTGACAGTCCTTCACAGGAGTGCCAGCAAAGCAGAAATTGCTTCTGGGTGAACAATATTAATTTTAAATACCATTTATTTATAGAAAGCATTAATCTAAAATTAATTTTGTCATAACTATGTGGAAATAACATCATTCTTCCTGAAATAACCGCTGAATCACTGTGCCTCCTACTGTAAGTTTTATGTATTTTTCTTATGCAATCTCTGGCAAAAATTGGTTACTAGTCCACAATAATGGACCCCAAGTACCACAGCTCTCCTTTGAATAGATCAAACGGTTTACCTGCTCTAGAACAGATATTATTTGCATAAAGATTTTCTGAATGCTTAATTTGAATTTCGGAATTTGAGGTCTGTTTGCCTGTTTTTCACTTACATGTGATTTGGCACTCCTAAGATGGTTTATGAAAGCTTTGCATCTCCTTCCTGCAAACTGCTGTTACCTGTAAACCTGTATTGTGGCATCCAGATGAACAAAACCAGATTAAAAAAAAAAAAAGAAAAAAGTATTATGACAGTACTTAAGAATGCTGTTTCAATATTCCTCCTATAAGTAGATTATAAAATTAGTAAGGGCAGTCCAAAGCCTGTTGGCCTCCTCTGAATTTTTCAAAAAGTACATTTTCAGCCAAAGAGAAAGCTCTAACTGCTTTGTAACATAAATCTAAAGATGAATATTCAGGATCTTGCTCTCCGTACAATTACTCAGTTCACTATGTGCCATCTCAGCACATTCCTCCATCAGCTGCAGCAATTCTTTTAAGCCTCATTTTTTTTTTGTGTACTACTTGATGACATAATTGCTACTAATGCCTCCTAATTGGGTGCACACCCAGGTCCCTGTCAGTGACAGAGGATCAGCAGGACATGTGGCTTTGCACCCCACACTCACACAGCTCTGCTGCTCCCCACCCACCCCATGCCCCATTTCAAGCCTTCCCTTCAGCTTTAGCACTGCTTTGCCTAAAGCAGGCAGCAGCAACAGGAAGGATTTTGCTTGGGCTATCAAATTATTCTCTGTTCAGTAATATTAATGACTGTATAAATAACAAAATAACTTCTTATGGCTCTTCAAGATGTAATTCTCTTTTAATACCTGACCTTCTTATGCTTTAATAAACGTATTGAAATTCATTTTTGAATAATTAAACATTGTAACTATAAAAAGGGAGGGAACGCTTTGGATATTGCCTGCGGTTTAAATATCATAAACAAGAATTTTGCCTTTCAAATGTCAGTTGTCAAACATTTTGCTGAACATATGCCTTCTATTTAAAGATGAGGCTACCTGCCTGAGCTGCTTTAAAAATATCAGGCTTGAGATATCACCAGTGCAGCCCATTTATTCATCTTTACTTATTTTGATAATAGGATGTAGAAGACATCCAGGTGAAATCTAACTCTGTACAGGAAAAAAAGGACAGTCCCTTTGGAGCTGGACATATTCTGTATTGACTATGGATTTTATATCTGTATTGTGTTAGTGTCCAGGAGATTTAACCCTTAAAAACAACAGAATTGCCTCAAAGTCCTATCACCAAAGGAGTTACAACCTAAAATCTGCACCCTGCACGCTCCTCAAATATTTCTCATGGCTAAATATAGAAACTGCATGTTTCTAAGAACATTTCTGAGCAAATGGATTGTTCCCCCTGTTTCCTCCAAGCACACATCACACCCCAGCAAGCTGAATGGCAGCTTGGTGCCAGGGCTGTGAGTTAACAGATGAACACAATGAGAGCAGCAGGAGTGGAAGTGACTCACTGGGGGGAGAAAGACAGACCCATTTCTCTCCGGAGAGAGGAGTTTGTCTGATACAGGAGCTCTGGAACCACAAGGAAGAAAGACTCCAAGGGCTAATGAGTCTTTTTTGGGGAGGGGAAAATAAATTAAGTAATAAGGTTGTTCACGCACAAGCTAAATTAGCTTTGAAAAATCTGTAAGCTCTATTTCTTCAGGTAAATCAGAACTCCCAAATAAACTAATAACAAATGCCAGTATAACATTTTCACATAATAACTTTCATTGTAAATGGAGCAGGAAAATAGGACTGGTTTTAATAAGATAGAGACTGATTAGAAAAAAAAAATTGCCTCAAATTTCCAGACCACTTGTCTAAATTTTATGCAAATAGCTGAAGAAACTCCAAGTTTTTTCTTGCTTATGTTTTCTGAAATTATGTTATGCTTACCTTTATTAGAGTGCTTGAATAACATCTTTTGCTACCACAAACCCTAAGACAACAGTCTGGAAAACTGTGATGGAGGAGTCTCCAAAATCCAATCTACATCCATCTTAGCTCCCTAAAACAGATCATTATTTGATTATCAGACACACATGCCAAGTCATAAATTAATATTAAAGTCAGTGATGGGGCCTGAACCTTGATCTGGTGGCTTCCCAGGTGAGTGCTCTGCACTTGAGGTAATAGAGTAATTAGACAGCTTTTCCTCTGAAGGATAATTGCTAATACATGTTAGCTGTTGGAGAGAAGCCCTCCTGAGGAGCAGATATGGGTTTCCTTTTTCATTAAAAAAGAAACTTCACTTTTTCAGTGTTTAACCTTCAGCATATTAAAATGTTTAGTGCCTAAGTGTTCCTCTGAGTAACAAACAATTAAACAGAGCAGAGAAGTGGGAAAGTAGGACTGTGTTTCTGAGACAGACCCACAGTGACAATTAACTCAAAGCTGCCCTGCCAGCCATTTTTCAACCCACAGGGCTGCAAAACAGCACACAACCTGTGTGGGGGTTGATAAAGGCAATAAATCCTGTGATGCACAAGGAGCTCTCACAGCCTCACCCACAAATGAAGTTTTTCAGAGATGATCTCTGATGTGCACCACACCCCATGTGTACAAACCTCCCTGCTCACAAAGTGAAACATTTCTGTTTCATTATTTTGTTAAACTCTGCCCTTGGTTTTGGAGAGTCATAAACATGCTTAAATTTATGCATATGAATCTATAAAATAGATCAGATTCACACATGTCATTTGAACTAAACCTGTACTAATCTTAATAAATTTAGATTGCATTGATCCACATGAAGACAGAAATATGACATATGCTGAGTCTTTAGACTGTAGATACAATTTCTGACAGATGAAAGAGAACTGCACACCTTTGAATACAAATCTAATACCATGTGAGAATCTCAGTTTGGTTGAGTGTGCATTGAAGTGTGAGTGAGTTTTCCTATTGACATGAATTAAACCAGGTTTGGAGTCGAAATCATTTAGGTCTGATCATGTCTTCCCTTATATCTCCTGTGATCATTAGCATTTTAAAGACTCAGTGTCCAGTGGGTATGAAATGCTGCTGATCTGGTGAGTCTCAGAATACAAATACCAAGATTTCAATTTCTTTTTAGGTGTTTTCATTTCCAGAAAACATTTTTACTTTGAGAAGCACAACATAAGATACATCTCAATATATTACAGGTGAGTGCCTCATACTGCTTGATGGATTCCATGTGTTTCATTTATCCATGGGTTTAATTGATGGATTCAACGGGTTTATTTTTAACTCTGAATGAGAGTTACAAGCATCCCTGCACCTGGATTTCAGTTCTGATGTGAGATTTGAGCAGCACAGCATCCTTTCCCTAATTATAATTTTGGTTCGTTCTTTCTTTCTTTCTTTCTTTCTTTCTTTCTTTCTTTCTTTCTTTCTTTCTTTCTTTCTTTCTTTCTTTCTTTCTTTCTTTCTTTCTTTCTTTCTTTCTTTCTTTCTTTCTTTCTTTCTTTCTTTCTTTCTTTCTTTCTTTCTTTCTTTCTTTCTTTCTTTCTTTCTTTCTTTCTTTCTTTCTTTCTTTCTTTCTTTCTTTCTTTCTTTCTTTCTTTCTTTCTTTCTTTCTTTCTCCAGGCTGCACTGGCATTCCTGGAACTCAGCAATTCCTGTCAATCACTAAGAGTTAAGGCCACTTCCAGAAAATTTGAACTATCAGCATGGCAGCATTAGTGCTGCAGGGACAAGTGGCATGTCAGCAGTAGTGGATGGAGCCATTTACAAATTGCATTAAAAAAGAAGGGAGGGTAAGATTACTGACCCCTGGAAACAGAGTGAGGACCCATTACAGCATTTTTGGTTATCATCCCAGACTGCACAGTAATTTTTGACACTGTACAATAATAAAGCAGCTCTTTGTTTGCAGGCTCCTCTTGCCCAGGGCACTGCTTTGCAGGCGGCACCAGCACTGTGCTGGTCATTGCCTTCTGCAGGGCATGGGAACTCAAGGTCCTGTCCACAAAGGCTTCTGAGGGCTGCTCTGGGCTTTTTCCACATTTGGAAATGTTCAGAAATGTCCACTTGTGTGTTCTATTTAAACTTTTGTTTAAATAGGTGCCTGACACTCAGCTTTAGACTCTCAAAACAAAGGAGTGGTTTCCTTCTTTGCATAAATAAATACCCACACATAGAGAAACCTGATGCATCATTCTGACAACAAGACATGATTCACTTTTTCTATTTATGAGCTTCTTCCATGGATCTGCTACCACTCATCCCCACAGACAACCCCTGGACATCCCTGCAACCCCTTGGAGAGCAGCACAAGAGTGAGGTAAGGCCATGCCATTGCACTCCTGAAGTTGGGAATCAGAGAGACAAAACCATTAAAATCGACATCTCCAAAATTATTTATACACCTGTCTTCATAAAACAGATTTCAAAACAATACACTCATAACAAAACAGAAAATGGGACCAAACTTTCCAGAACCCTGTCCTGTTCCAGATGGAGCAGTCAGAGCGTGCCAAGGGTTCTGGGCAGGAGCTCCAGCCCCTGAGCTGGCACACACAGCAGCACACGTGCAAGCACTCAGACCTCACCACAGCCAGGGCACTCAGGGTTTATGGATTAAAAGCTGCAGAGATGATGATTTCCATTACAACATAAATCAAACAAAGGTGAGAACTCTTGCTCTGCCACCTCATTTCCAGTGTACCTCGGGAAGGACAATTAAGGAGGCCTTGTGTGTGCATATTCATCAGTGCTTTTGCTGAGGCTGCCAGCGTGAATAACTGTGCAATCCACTCATGCTGCTGGCTGACAACTGTCCTCTGAGAGCCTGACCAAGAGCACTGTGACCTACAAAACCTCCTTTTACAGATGGGGGATTTGGGGTTCATTTCTGGGCCGTCAGTTTAAGGCAGTTTAGTTCCAAAGCTCAGCTTTGGGGCTGGGCTGGCTGTGGTGCTGCAGCTGGGTGGGAAGGCTCTCAGGGACAGGAGCTGTTCCTGGGCAGGATGATGCTATTGAACGTGCTGTGTGACTGTTTGGGAGTGGGAAACTCTTTAACAAATTCTGCATCTTCATCTGTTGGCAGGTTGCAATTCTGTAATTTATTCACCCCTGCTTTATCTGCCAAACTCTCTACAATTTTTAGTCTATTAATTGAGCACCAACAGTGTACATTATGAGTATCTGCTATCCCATTGTTTCTGGTTCTCCTCTGGGTGAGGAGAGTTCTTGGCAGCCAGTTTCCACTGTGAGCACTCAGCCTTCCAAGTTCCACATTAACTTTCTGATGAACATTCTCTAATAGTCACTAAAAATTTACAGTTTCAGCAGCATTACTGCCATTAAATTTACTTGCCTGAATATTCACAGGAGTCAGCCCAAACAATATAAATCCAATATGTTGCTGAATATGAGGTTAAAATTGCATTAATCTGATAATTTTTTGTTGTCTAGAATATGATGGATAACTCTTCAGTCTGTCCTTCTGCTGATGTTGAAGTACTGATAATATTTTAGTTGTGCAGGCACTGTTTTCAAGGATTTGCAGTCACTGTCCTTAATGCTCCAATTGGCATGCACACCATGGTTTTATTACAGTTCATTTATTGACCTGGATTTGAAGAACCTATTGGTTAACATATTAAAACTGACAATAACAATACTGACATATTTCTTCTTAAACCTGGACTTTATCATACTGCTAAAATTAAATTTTTTCCAGCATCTAGAATCCAAAAATTAGTTTACAGAGCATAATTTGGTTGGGTTTGCCATGATTTGCTTCACCCATGTGCATTTTCTGCTGCTATTACTAAGCATTCCATTTGGCTGACATTTTAATCTACCTGGCACAGAAAGAGACTCCTCTCTGATTTTATTTCAGAATTGCTGAAAACTGTACATTTAGCTGAACTCAATATTTATAAGAGGAGCAAACTGTGTTATGATGCTGGCCTAAGAGTTTGCTTTTAAATTTATCTGCCTTTTAAATTCCAGAAGATGTGCTGGTAGAGAATGGCCACCGTGACCCTTCCACGGACAAAGAGGCAGCTCTGGCTGGGGGTGAGTGAGGGGCTGAGGATGTCAGCAGGACAGGATGGAACAACAGATCCTGCAGGAAGGGCAGGGCTCTGCTCTGATTTGTATTTGTTCCAATAATCTGAAATCAGACCCAACAGAACCAGGAGTGAGGACACCAGACGTGCTCTAGCTTCTCTTGCTGGGGCTGTTGCATAGAGAGCTCTCATGTGGGGATTATAGGTGGGACTTTTTCAAACTCTTATCTGAATGATTATGCACTAGAAATAAGCCTTTGGGGTACCCAGTTCCCAGCCAGTTTTCTCAGCTTTGAAAAGGGAAAAAAACCCCAAACCAGTGTTTTGTACTTAACTGTGACTTTCTGAATATTATTATTCCTCTAGGGTTGTTCTGGTTTTACATGATTTCATATTTCCCTAAATTTTCTTTGCTGCCTTTAAATATTACTGTAAATCCCTTCACCCATTAGCAGCTTGGCAAATCAGCTTTTTGTTTAACCCTTTGTGACAAACCTATTTTAAAGATGCTCTTCCTTCCTCTTGCTTTCTAAGTTATCAAACAAGACCCTGGGGATCACTGGGGATACAAGGGAATATTTCACACGAGGAGCCTAATGCCCTGATCACATTCAGGGTTGAGTAATTGCATTTCATGCATAGTGCATGAACACGTGGCAGAATCTCCTCTTTGCACTGTCAGCTAGACACACAGCACCATGGATCAAACTGTTATTTTTCAGATTGCTGGGAATGCTTTGTGGAGAGAAATATATATCTGCCAGCAATGCATTTTCCAAATGAAGACAGAGCACAAAACCATCTCCTGCAAGAAGCACAGCCTGGCAGTGGTGACATTTTGCAGTTTAACTGCGAGTCCAGGTGAGGAGCGAGGCTGCCGCAGGCATGCAGGCAGAGCTGGCAGCATCAGCACCCTGATTCTGCTGCAACAACCCAGGGCAGGCCCCAGCAGCGCCAGGAGGAATCCCTGCTGGCAAACAGAGGAAAAACACCCCCTTTCCAGATTGTGCCAGGAGCACCCAGAGCAGCAGCAGCAGCACCTGCCCTACGTCTGTCTGTCTGTCCTGCTCCTCTCCCCACTCCTCCCAGCATTCCTCATCCTCTCCTCAAGAAAACAACACCCATCTCTATCAGGAGCAGCACATGTGGGCCACTGTCAAGTTATTTTTTCATTTTTTCACAGAAAAAAAGCGGATAATACCGTCACTGATGCGACTGAAAAAAAAGAGTGAAAAAGGTGTGTGTTTTTTTAAAACAAAATCTGCTGCTGAAAGGGAAAGGGAATAAGGGACCTTGCTACAATGAATGTTTTACTTTATACATCAAATGCTTTAAACCACTTACCCTTTTTTCCTACAACTTTAAAGGGAGGTTAGAAGTATTTCTAGAGGTGATTGCTTGCCATGGAAGTAAGTGGGTCAAAGACTCTATACTTGAAAAACCTGGATCTTTTCTCATTATTTAACTCCTGGCACTGGCAAAACAGAAATTTCTAAACTCACTTATTTTGTACATATTAAAGTAATAGTCCTCATAAAACCAATTTTTTCCCCTACATTTAAAAGAATTAAGGGCATTTAGGTACCTAGGAGGAACACAGCATGGTATTCATATGCCTATGATATGAAATTTTAAATTTTTGCAATACTTAAAGAGATAGAAAAGCAATACCAATTTAAACCAGTGAGAAGTGCCAAAGGATGCTCACATTAGGAAAACAAGAATTGGTGTAAATTTAGCTCTCAGAGGATAACAGGTCTGTTTTCAGTCTGGAGACTGCAAATGTTGGCTACCAGAGGGCTAAGTTCACTTCAGAAACTAAAACATTTCTAGCTGTTCACACAGAATTAGAAGTCAACTGATGGCTGAATTGAGACAGGGTTTCCTTGTTTCTTTCCATCCCACACTGAAGCCTTTGAACTTCCTTCTCATTTATGGGAACATTTTGAGATGCCTGATTACAAGAAATGTATAAAATCCCTATATCAGAGCATTAATGCACCCCAGTATAGAATTTGTTTTTCCCCCCAAACAACTTCTCAGAGCAGCAGAGCTGTCCTTGCTTACCTAATCTTTCCTCATGTGGGTATTTTCTGTTGTATTCTCTTTTGATTTCCTAGCAATTTCTAATGTCCTACTTAGTGTTTTGGCAGCAAATCAGCACTAACCTGATGTCTTAAGAGAACAATTCACAATGACTTTAAAATGTCTTTTGTGAGTGGCAATACTTAATTTGAAACCCATAATGAAATAAGAAAAGTTAGAATTACTTTCCTTTCTATAAACAATACTTTGAATTAATTGCCCAATAACTCAATAGTAAGTGATCCTTCTGTAACTTCTCCATGTCTGCTATAGATTAAACTGTCCTACACAAATTTACACCAAGCAAACTTTCTCTGAGAAACTCTCTTTAAATATATAGCACAAAGTTTAGCACAGAGCCCTGAGAGACCTCTTTAATAACCTCCTTACAGCATGAAAATTTATCATTTATGTCCATCCTTTGTTTCTCTCTTTTAACCAGTTGTTAGTTCACAGAATGAACTCGCCCTTCTTACAAACACCTCTTTTGACAAAACCTTTGGAAATTCAGGATTTCTCTGTTGCTCAGATTCAGCTCACCCATGGAACACCTTTGGATCTGCTCAGTCACCTGTGAGTGGCCATGGCAGGTCCCAAGGGCTGTCATGCACCCCAAATTCCCTCTGCATGAAAATTAGAGGGGAAAAGTGCTGAGCTGTGACAAACACACATGTGGCCATAATCCTTTCATCAGGAGTCCTGGCTCCAGCTCAGGGAGATTTAATTTCTTCTCAGTAGCTGTTGCAATGCAGTGTTTTGGATTTGGAATGGGAATAGTGATGTTTTGGGGTTTGACTAAGTCATGTTTATCCTAAGACAGGGACTTTGTTTCCTTTATCTCATGCTCTGCCCTGACGTTTGCCAAAAAAACCCCAAAACTGGGAAGAAACACAGCTGGGACAGGTGACCCAAACTGGCCAAAGGGTCATTCTACACCACAGAGCCCGGGATACAAACTGGGGGCAGCTACCTGGAAGGTCTGACCAGGGTTTGGGAAGGGAGGATCTGGCATTGGTCACCAGGTGAGAAATTGCATTGTGCACCACCTGGTTCGGCTTTTTTTTTTTTTCTTTTTATCATCATTATTATCATTATTTACTATTGTTGCATTTTACTTTCTTTTCAACTGTTTAACTGTTCTTATCTCAACGTACAAGTTTTACTTCAATTCTCCTCCCCATTGCACTGGGGCCAGGGGGAAGAGAAAGGGGGTTGAGTGAGCAGCTGTGTGGTGTTCCATAGTCTCATCTCCGCCTCAGTACACATCAGATGAGCCACCCTGTGCTCACAGAGCAGCCTAATCCAAGACAGGGAGAAGACAGAAAGGTTTTTGTTGTCTTCCCAGAGAATGCCTCACATCAAGAGCTGATGCAGATGTTTGAATGCATCAGAGTCTATAACAGTTTTTAGCTGGAGATGGTACAACAGTGCTGGGTGTCTCCTGTGTCTGTCTGAGCCCCAGAGAGCTGCCTGGCCCTGCTGACAGGGCTGCCACGTGTGATGCTGCAGCAGCACACCCTGGTTACCTGCATTTTGTTTGTAGGTTTGAGATGCTGCTCAGCCCCAGGACCTGGAGCAGTGCTTCCCTGGCAAAGGGTAGAGGCCAGAACTTGATCCAGTGACTCTGTGTGTCCCTGAGCTGTGCTTCTCAGACACTCTCTGCACTTCCAGCACCTCCCTGATCAGCTTTACCAGGCCTGTCATCTGGGCAGGGAACAGAGACCTTGTTAGCTCCTGTCAGAGCAGAGACAGGACAGTTCATCTCTGTCAGGAGCTGCTGGCTCCCCATCAATAGCCAGGCAGCTCCTCCCCAAACACTGGGCACAGCTGTGGGATGGCTGGAGCACAGACAGGACAGACTTGGAGGGGAAACTCTGGGAACTGACACCAGCCAGGGGCTCTGTACAAATCACAGACAGGACAGGGCTGCTGGGAACGTGCCTTGAGCTGTTTGATTTTCCAGCATCAGTCTCATTACATGGTTATGACAATGGGGAGATGCCAGCAGCTCACATCACAGGCAGCAGACAAAGAACTTAATGTTACAACTTACTTTAAAAGTTTTTTGACCAATCACACAAAGCAAAAGCACATTGACAGTAGTTCTATCCAACCACTATAAGCACAGGTACCTTTGGTTAAACAATGCTTGCTTATTTTGGACACAACACCTGCTTGTGAGCCTTAAAACACAATGCACAGAGCTCCATTATTAAGCTTTAACCTTCCTAATATCTTGCTAGATAAACTTTTCTCTAGCTCAGAGAGTTTATTCTAGACAAGCATTAATACACGGACCATTGTTCCATTTGTCCTTGCTTCTCTACAGTCTAAATAATTTTTCTGCTGACCAATCTCATGGCTGCTGCATAGCTCTAATCACAGCTCTACTGTCTCTGAGGCCTGCCTTTAACAGCTTTCCCAAAACCCTCTGATTTTGTGGATTCCCACATGAACACAAGAGGGTCCCTAAGGAAAGCAGAGGGTGGACAGGGCACTGCTGGAAGGAACTGGAAAAGGAGATTGCAACACAAGGCAAATTCACATGTGAAAAGTGTTTGTAATAGAGACATGCAAAGGATTTAAGATGCAAAAAATGTGTAGGAAACCAGACTTCCTTTTCTGCTGTTCACAAGAAAAAAATAATTTCTACTAAGGTCTCCTTGTTAACAGTCTTCTCAGATATCAGACATTTTCAAAGAACTAATGGTCTCTTCATCTGCTGCAGATGATTCTTTTTTATGCAGCTGATTGTTAATTCCTACAACTCTTGTAATTCCAGATTCTGAATTAATCTCCATTCACTTTCAGGATGTAACTATCCTATTACTCCTTGAAGTTACTCATTAAATTCACCCCGTCTCTTTCAAGAAGCACACTGAAATCCTGATGGACACTTTTGTTACTCCTTGGCTGAAGTACTTTAATGTGCTTGATTTGCTTCAGCTCCCTCATTTCTGCGTGAGCTGCTTTGCAGTGATCTAGAATCCAACACATTCTCCTCCTTGAACTCTCCACTTCTGTAGCTGCTCTGATGCTGTGTCTGCTATCAGACTGTACATGAAAAGCTAATATTAGTGCACACCAGTCATGTCACTGATGATATTCCCCACCCCACTTAGCTCATGGTCATCATCCAAGCCACTGGTTAAATCTGGCTGCCTTTAAATGCTGGAAACCACAGTAAGCTCTGGCCAAAGTGAAAGCATTCAATGATTACTTTCTTTTTCCTCATTGATTACCAGTGCTGAGACTTACAAAAGCATTTGCATCACTCCATAGATGGCTGATTTCCAGCAGAAAATATAACTGTAATAACCATAAAAGAATGTGCTCTATACTGGAAGTTTTTTATAGCATTCATTATGTATATAATTACAAATAATGGTATATATTAAAAAATAATAAGAGAATATATACACTGTTTCTCTAAAAGTAAAAATTCCTCATCTTCCCAGACTTTCTGCAATACTTTATGAGAGAGAATGGCAGATTCAGGATTTACAAGACCACAGGAGAAAGCTAACAGCAGATTAATGTGATCAATACCAAAGATATTTTCTTGAGATATTTTAAGAAAAAAACAAATGCTTGACCATTGCAATTGGGGGATCAGGCAGGTAGCTGCACCCATATATTACTGCTGGCTTTCAGCACAATTAGGACCCCAACCAGACTCAGAACATTTTCTGCTTTAATTTTAGGAGCAGTCTCTGTTACTAAACCATGCACTGAATTTTCCTCTATAATCAGGGAGAGCTGATTTTTTCCTGCCACACATTCCTGCAAGGCAGAGCAGGGCCCAGAGAGGATTGTGCCTCCTCTACATTGCCCACCACGAATTCCAGCCCCTCCCTGGCTCCAAAGCTGGCACGGGAGGGATGAGGAGCTGCTGCTCTCCCTTTGTCACACCAGGGTGTGCGGTGAGAGCTCCACATGGGGCTGCAAAAAAAAACCAGAATTATGGATGAAGGATCCATTTCAAACCACACTCCCTGTTTTTGGAATCTAAACATGACATACTCTCCACAGAAGGCAATTTAATAGCCTTGCATTTGTACAGGTGGCTTGTAAAGCAAATATGTCTCTCCTCCAGCAAGTGGCTGTTAAAGAGCTGCAAATACACAAACACATGATCGAGCCTACTGCCTGGAAATGTGGGGCAATTAAGATATTTTATTGCATGCCCTTCTTAGCTCCATTCCAGTATAGTTACAAAGTTATAATATGAAGTTCCCTAAAGCGTGAAACAAAATTAGCGTTCTGCTCACCTGAATAAAAGTGTGTTCTTCACTGATTCCTTTCAATGGTCTGAAAAATAAACTAGCTAAACCCAAAGTTTTCACGAAGTAACAATAGCCAGCTCGAATATTTCAATTTTCACTGAATGGCTAATGCAGCAGAGGGCAATCTTCAGATAAGTAAATGTAAAAATATTATCACAAGAACACAGCATATAGGAATAGACAGAGGAAAAAAGCTGTGACTGTTTATTCTGTTCTCTCTAGTTGTTTCTTGCCTTTCAGCTAACTGAAGGTACCTGCAGGAAAGGCTGAAGGGGTAAAGAGCAAGAATGAGTCAAGATGATTTGGTTAGAAATGTTCATATTGATTTCAGTTGCTATGTAGGAGAGGAGAAAAAACTATTCTTGTTTTAGTTTTAAAAACCTAAAGCCAAAACATTTTCATTTACTTTATGACAAAACTAATCACAGCAGAAAGATTATTGTTTTGCTGAAGTACTTTACAATAAAAAGAAAATTTTGGCAACATTTTGAATAATTGTATGATATTTCTGCATTTTTTCCACTTCTTTCTACTGTTGTATACAGATATCAGTACAGGAAAAAGTTCCCATATTTTGACAAAGACTTAAAAATATGGATGGAAAGGTGATGGCAAAATCTATGCAGTGATAGATGAATAAACATACCACTGACTCTCAGGACTGCTGTCTAAGTTGGTTCCATTCTTGCAAACACTCCAGAACTCTGTATTCAATCATGGGTTTTGAGATCATGTTCCCTTAAAGCACCTTGGACCTCACAAAACTACAGGGCCTTCCCATCCTGAAATCCAAATCAGACCCAGTGTGTGATGCTGCTCATCTGACTCATGTAGCACAACAGCTTCAATATTTCAACTTGAATATTTCTTGATTTTTTAAAATTAACAATCCACGTGATTTTACTCCTCATACCAAGCAAGTCTATGAAAGTTCACCATGCCACACACTCCATGTGAAAATAAAATAATTCCACAAAACCACAGCCCGTTGAGCCTGACCATCAGTCTTTCCTGAGAGAAGCTTGAGGAAAAGACCTGGGATACACTTACAAGTCAAATAAGGCTGTTTTAAAGTTCTTTAAAAAAATATAATAAAACCTTCAAAAATAATTTCAAAGAAAGAGGAATTAACAGAGGTAATCAGGCATATTCCAATGCAGAGGTCCACTAGCATAGTCAGTGCCATACTGAAGACACCAGAAAAAAAAATAAACTCCCTAAGTAAGCAGAGAAAAATCACAAAAAATTTCTTTAAACATAATGGCCTTGAGAACATGCTAAAATATTCTGTTTCCTTGGTTGGAAAGGTGATGTGCAGATAGCACTGAAGAATTTGTCAATGTAAATCTCCCTGTGCTTTCAGGGTTGGAATACCATAGCCCCAGGAACAGAGCTGCTGCTCAGAGCCTGGGCAGAAGATGTCTTCTTTTCAGCTTTATAAATCAATCTAGCAGAGGCTTTCCTGCTCTGACACAACGTTCTAACCTCAGAGAGGGAATTTTGTGTTTGGGTGAGAGATGGAGGGTAACAGATTTGCTGAACATTCTGCATAGCAAAAGAGGAGACCTGGCTGCTTTCAGAGGGTGCTCCCTGAAGCTGAACAGGTTTCTGTGAAAATAAATGGCAAAGGGAGCTGACAGAACAGGCAGGGGCCTTGAGCTGTGAGAGCAGAGCAGAGCACAAGGCTTTGTTCTGCAGTTGCTTTAGCACCCACTGCAGACCATCCTGAACTCCCATTTCCATTTGCAATGGCTGCAAAGCAGCTGAGACGCCACAAGGCTGCTCTGTAGCAGCCCAAACCCTTGCAAAGTGCCCTGCAATACAATTTTTAAACGCACATTTGTGCCCCCATGGCCTTCCTAATGCATTATCCTATTCTGCATGAAAAATTGCAAGCTAGCATGTGAAGATAGGGACTTGATAAACATCCACAATTTGTCCAAAATAGGTATTCAGCTATAGAAGACTTCACTGTAGCTACAATCATGCTTTATCACAGTCAATATATACACCAGGCACCAGGGAAGAGATAAGTCCATCATTCCCAACAAATCCAGCATGGCACAGCTGTGTAATGTGAAATATTATTCTGGAGCACTGAGATATACCTTTACCTATCCAGAACCAAAGTTATAACCTGACTAGCCTTTATCATGTTTGCTTGCATATTTACAGTCAAAAAACCCCTCTTTTCATTTAAAGTTCAAGAAGGAAGTATTGTAAGGAAGAAAGCAGCAAACAACAAAGTGACATCAGACTTAGATGTAGAAAACTGGGCAGCAAGTTTATAACTGGTGTTCAGAGCAAGAATAAATGAATGGCCAGGCTATGGTTTGTACTTTCATGGTAAGGAATGGATTTAGGGATTCAGAGGGTAAAATTGAAGTCAGAGGGCCCTTGGTATTAACAAAAAACATTGCCCTTACTTATAAGCAGGAAAGGGATTGGTGAAAATGTGTATTTCACCCTCAGAGCAGAATTATACAAGCTCAGGGGAGCGCTTTAAGACCCGAGTGCTGTGGATATTAGCAGAGTCAGATATACAGAAAACACTGTGGAGGATTTAAAAGTGTGAAAGGCATAAGGATTATATAGACTTGAACTGTGAATGAGGTTGAAGTGCATTCAGGAAAGCCAAAAAGACTAGTGAACCAGAAATGCCTTGCTCACTTATGATAAAATATCTAGTTAATTCCAAAGAAAAGCTTCAAATAGACTTGTCTAGTTCTTTAGAAAGTCACTATAAAATAATGCTGGTATTCTTTGTATAAATACTTTCACAAATAAAGACTCTTTTTCAGAAAGAAGATTGAACTTGGTAAGTAAGCAGCTTAAGCAGTAAGGAAAAGCACATTAAAATTATTTCTTAACTTGCAGAAATGTTGAATAATGGTCCATGGCCATGTTTTGTAATGACTACAGACTGTGCACTGTTCCCACAGTAATGTAGCTTCCACATTTTACATAGGAGACACACACCAAAAGGTTAATTTGATCCACTATGGCAATACAAACCAGGTAATTAGCACAAGTGCACCAGCTCCTTGCACTCTAATCCCTTCAGGTTTCCTCTTTTATTGAGAATTGAGGAATTCACAGCTAACCAACTCTCTGCACTACCTTTCACAGTTTTAGTGTGAAGGATAACTCAGATTTAGTGGGTTAAATTACTTTGACTAACCAAAATAAGTAATGAAAAGCATGAAATACTTTCATCTTAATTAGCTCATATTTCATTTGAACAGAGTCAGGCTTGCTGTTTTTCAGAGGAGGATATCAGAAGACACTGTAAACTCAAGAATTGCCTTGTTTTGTTTATGGGGGATCTTACCAGAATTATAAGACTCAAGTGAACTATGATAAGAAATAAAAACACATTCTTGCATAAGAAGCATTATAGACACTAAGACAAAGCTCAGCACTTCTCCATCTGTTCCCAATTCAAAATGTGATCCTCATCAATTTTGAATGTGAGACTAATTTTGTTAAATCAGGCGTTCTCACACTCTTGGGCGAGGGTTTTATTTTCTGTTTTCAGCTGCAGAACTGAGGGATGTGGCCTGCAGGACTCCTGCTCTCTGTAGGGTCCCCAAAGCAGTGCTGGTGGATCACAGCACTCAGAGCCAGGAATTTTCTTTATTCCCTCAAAGCTCTGGGCACTGGAGCTGCACGGGGAGAAGGGCAGGGGGTGAGGCAGTCACTAAACTCCTACAAGTGCCAAATCCTGGCTCGCTCCCCAAACCTGCTCCAGATCAGCCTCCTATCGCCACCACCTCATTGCCTGCGCCTCCTCATTTGCAAACCTCATTAGCAACTCATTAGGAGCGCCACAGATGTGACACACAGACTCGCTCTGGGAGAGGGAATTAGGGAATCTAAGGAACCTAAATGGTTGTTCAGAGGGTGTCCTGATCGTTATGTGAAAAATAATAAATCTCTGCTTTTGGCAAACACAGAGTAAGGAAAAAGATAGACCCTTTTAGGGTCTAAAAGGTTAAAACAAAAGGAATTGCTGTCTGGGTCAATTCCCAATTTATACTTGGAGTTGCAGTAATAACAGAAAGAAGTTATAGCCTTTAGTGCCTTTAGGAAGGACTGAGTTTATTTAAAGGCAGTCAGTGTCTTTTTACAATAATGAACAGGACCTTTCTTTCTACCCTGCTGTTAGTACCAACAGCTCCTAAATAATTCTGACAGTTTTTTCTTTCTTCTCTGTTTAAAAAAAGGAAAAAAAAAAAGACAGCTCTGTTATTTATTATGTTAGAACAAATCCCAGTTATCTAATCTTATTTCACACCTAGTTCCATCTAAAATCAGGTATTTGGAACAGAGTCAGTCCTTCTCAGGAAAACTCCTAGCAAAATTCTGTCTTGACTCTATGGCAGCAGCTGCAGCTTAGCACAGCTTAATTCACAGCCCTTGTCTGGAAGCAAAATGCCCTTTGAGGACCAAATACCCGGAAACAAATAGTTAAAAAGATGAAAATATTGTGACCTACACTTATTCAAGGAAACTTAAGTCCCTCTGTAGTACTTCTGCCTGATGATGTGTGATGGGGATACCTGTGTTAAGATAGTGATGGGAAAATGGTAGAAATGAGGGTAAATGTAAATGATTGTGATAGGCTCTGGTGTAATTCTGAGTAGTGATCCTCAAACATTTGGAAAAAATTGAATTCTTTGTGGAAATACCTCAAAAATTGAGGACTCAGCTATGCTATTATACATTACACCATTTCGCCCCACCAACATCAGCATTATAGGCTATAAAACTCACTTCAATGGCATGTATCAAAGCACATTTGGGGAGAAAGGGACTATTTTAAGGCTGAATTTTACACAAAAAATACAAATACAAGCAAGTTTCCCTCTGGATACATCAAAACAAGCAATCACCAAAGTTATTACTGATGCCCTATTCTCTCTTCTGCTCTTTTCTACTATTCTTCCTCTCCAAAGTCATTTAAGCAGGATTAATTTAGCCAAAGTTTTGTCTTTAAAACATCTAACCTGATAAAGTAGAGAAATGCAAAATAAATGTTGAAAGGGAAGGAACTTGTGAGTGTTCATGGAGTTGCTGTTGCTATGGGGATGCTTTGCTGCTCTTCCCAGGCCCTGGCCATGTCCCTGCTCCCAGCTCTGGGGTCAGGAACAGGGAAACTTAGCAAAGCTTTCAGAAATAGTCATGGACATGAATTCTAAAGGTTGTTGGTTCAAACTTGCCTGTGAGACCTTCAAACTCTCTCTTGCTCAGAGCAGTGTGGACACAAAAACTTCTCTCCTCCTATGGCAACCCCATTCCTGCTTCCTTCAGTGAACTCCACTTCTGTATCCTTCACCTTTCAGGGATTCTATCCTAATTAATATGAAAGCCTTTTATGCACCAAGGATGATTTGTGTAAGATAAATTGGGTTTTTGTCAAGAGCTCCCAGGGAAGTAAGGGATAAACCAGGCAATGAATACAGGTAACAGCCTGAACCACCAAAAGAAGCCACATTGTCCCTTCCTTTCTGCTGGTGAATTCTAGAGTAGATCCTGGCACCTTAGGACATACTTGGGAACCTCACTTGTGGTTGTACAAGCCCAGTGACTCCTTGAGGGTGGTGGCTTGACCCTGGCTGGAGCAGGGACTTCACCATGGGCTGCACATCCTCCCTCTCCTTCTGCTCTCATCTTTCTCTCTCCAGCTGCAGTTGCCAGGGGGTTTTTGTGCCCTTCTTAAATCTCTTATCTAGTGGCATTACCACTTTGAGCCTTGGCCAGTGGCATGTCCATCCTGGAGCTGCTGGCACTGGCTCTGTGGCATGGGGAAGCTAACACGTGCCATCAAGTCATCAGTCTGTTCTCAGAAGATAAATATCCAGACCCAAACAAAAAATAGGTTAATGGGAGCTGAAACAGACCTGGTAATCCACAAGCTCATCCCTGGCTGAATACAGAAGTAGATGTAATGAATCAATGCTCTAAAATCCCATGAATTCTAACACTCAGTTGAGTAAAAGGGGGGGTTAAAAAGAAATCCTGAACAATTGGAGAGAACATAATCTTCCCATCTCTGTAACCCAACCTCTCACTGAGTAGGAAAGAACATTTTTGTGTAGGCAAGCTATCTCCTAATTATCCAATTCGGGGCTCCTTACATTGCCTTCCAAGCACCTCACCTCAGGTAAAGAATTCCAGTCTAACTCAATATGGCAATTTTCATTTACCTACAGTAACACTGAGCAAGGCAGATTTAATTTTGTATTGGTATTAGACTGTGGAATAAAACTTTGTGAAAATTAAAATGCAAAGTTCCTAAGCTCCCTTTGGAAAGAGCTATAGGATTTATAATGTATCCTTCTCTTCAGTTTGCTTAAAATCTGTGGTTACCCATAACAAAAACACACATTTTTATTAACATACATACTTTTCTTTCTGTTTATTTCCTTAAATTTAATAAAGCCTTCTAGCTATCAGGGTAATTCAGTCTCAAATCTCCACTTTCCAGCTTGGTTTTCATTATTTTACATTATTCTTTTACCCTTATTATAGAAGCTGGCTTTATTCCCATCTCATAAAGTGACCCGAATTCTCCAGGAGATATTTTCCAGCATTGATTTTTCTTCGTCCATAATGTTAATGGCATGGCTGCTCCTATCTTTACTTCCTGTACTTTCTTAACTTTTATTATTCTTATAATCCCACGCTATTACACTATTTTTTCCCCCTGTTCTTTGTGCTTTTCATTTTCCTCTCACCACCCCTTACACATTTTGAAGATATGTTGGTGGGAATTTGGGTGCTTATCTGTTTTTAAAATAACCTCAAACAAGAACACCAAACAGCAAAAAATTTTAGAATAAATTCTTACTTTTTAATCTCTGAGTCCCTGTGTGACACCTGTTATTCATTTGACCAAAAACTCCTCTCTGAATATACTCCAAAAACTTTTTATCTGGACAGCTTTTCATCTCAAGCACTATCAGCACTATGTAAACATGTTTTTGGGGATGTCATAGCCACTTTCTGGTTAATGGCTTTATGACATTCACAATATTTTTCATGATAAGCTTTAGAAATAAATATGAAATATTTGGAGGAAATATTTTCTCCCTAGCATATAGTTGGCCTCTTTAATTCAAGTGTCTGCACATGGAAAATCAAATAGTTACCTTTTCTCTCTAAAACCTCACACTTCTCCCTTCAAATTATCAGTGTGGGCTTTTCTTAATCTCCATGTCCTTTTAGCTGCTTAGATTTCTTCATGTAATCTGTCAGGTTTTGTGAGAGAGCTTTTTACTCTCTGCTTTCTTAACAGGACATTAGGCAACCACAAACAAGTCTTTCCAAAACTCATTAAATCAAAACTTCTCCACTCTGAACTTCTAACCCTTCCCCAAAAAGGACAAAATTTTTTAATTCCTCTAAAGCCTATTTCACCTTCCTTCACAAAAGACTCTCTCCTACTTAAGAAAAAAATGACTACAAAATATCATCTCTGTTAAATTACTTTTTCAATAGTAGATGATTTATAGTTGATTAGGTAATTAAATCAAATACAAGTGGCTGAAAGTAAATCTATTTTTATCATCCCTGTAAATTAAAAGTTCCGCATCATAAAAAATCATGACCATCTTGAAAATGACTAGTCAAGTGCTTTTTATAGGCAAGCGGGATTTATTGTCAATTAACGTATTGAACTGGATAGTCAGCATAACCCTGTGCTCGAGACTTTTTAAATTATTGGCTTCCGCTATCAAGCTGCTCCATATCACAGTAATGAAATGTATCTTGCTATTCACATATTGAACAATTCCTTAGGTTGGGTTTATATCTCACTATAACAACATTTCATTTTATTATTATCTCCGATCCCCTGTAATGAATACAAATATATTCCTTTTTTCCATCATGGGTTTATCAATTTTCATTGATTTGCCTGTAATGAATGCAGACAGGATGGTGAGAGAAAAATTTAAAGAGATCATATCCTTTAAAATATCTGTAAATTCAAAGGTTTTTCACTTGCAGTCACATCAATTAAAAGAAGCCATTTGGAAGAACAATTGAAAGGAAATATTAGTTTAAGTCTTAACACTTAAACGGTAAAAAGGAACTTGGGGACCTCTTTTGGGAAAGAAAATTTGGTTTTACAATTTTATTTCTATAGACTTTTGAGAAAAAATAGAAGTATAAATTCTCCTTATAGCTTTGCATTTCGCATTTAACTTTTCCTAATGCCCCACATTTTTCTTTTCCAACAACGGTCAATTTGACAGATGAAAATGCAGTTTATGGTGCAGTGATTTGCTAGACACAAAGTGCATTTTGAAAGTTACTCAATGACATCTCTCATTCCCATTGGGAAATACCCCCAGCCCAAACCAGTCCTCACTGAGGAACTCACTCCAACTCCTGGAGTGGAGACCTCTGCAGTATTTTGGACACTTGGGGCACTGATATCTAAAATTATTTTCTAAAAATACATTGATTGAAGACAAGTGCAGACATACTGAAACTCATATTCCAACTCTGTTACCAAGTCTCAAACAAACTTTTAAATGAAATTATAAACAGTGTTCTCAGTTGTGACATTTTATTGCACTATAACATTTGCTTGCGTTCTGCAATTATATCATTATGTGACAATGTAATTTGATATGAAGTGATACAATAACATCCTGGCTTTCATTCAGCCACCAGAAAAAAACAACAAAAAACATCTCCATGGAACATATAATGTCCAGTCTATCCAGGAAAAGCATCCTGACAGCAGAACCTGACCTATTGTATTTGTGTTGTGTGACAGAATGGGACAAGATTGGCTTGACAAAGCAAAATAACAAACTGTTGGGCAAAAACAGCCATTCTACTTTTTACACACATTTTATTAGCTAGAAAACTTGTTTGAAACAGATGCACAGATAAGTTTTGGTGGGTTTTTTTAAATGAGGAAATGCACTTTAACTGTCTGGAAGATTTCTGTAGGTTTTAATGCCGCAGGAGATCATAACTGAACACTATAGTCAGAGTTTCACTGAGATGGATACTATGACCAACAGCAAAAGCACACTTTGAGGGGGAAAACTCCAACTGCTGCACATCAAAACAGAAGTTTTTTTATTATTCCATATATACTGATTTCTTGTCTAAAAAAAAGCCAGTATTGTTTAGTCAGAACACAGTATAACCCTTTTTTCTATGGAGAAAATGCACCACTGGTCTTCACTCCCACTTGAAACCTCTGCTGACCTCCTGCTAATGGGAGAAGAGACAGAAAACTACATCCAGACAGGGAGTCCTCAGATGAGCAGGGAAGAAAATAAAATCTATTTTCAGATAACTCTTCTCTGTCTCTCATATGTATATCTGTTGTACAGAACAAACATACCCTCCACCCTCCTCTTCTGCTTATCCACTAATTCCTCTAAAAATACCACACAGCATCTCAGATAACCAAGGTAACCCTGACTGCTGTTGTGGGTCACTTCCTCTGGAATAAAACACAGAAAAGATGGGGGGGAAACAAAGGATGAAGTCAGTGCCCTCCTGCCAGTGACCAGAAGAGGTGCAGAAAACCAGCAGCCAGTGCTGTCAGAGAGCAATTTCCAAATTCCAAGTGCCCTGGTTCTTCTTCCCTGTTAAAAGGATGTTCAGACACTGCCAGAATGATTCCCTCTAGACCTAGTGAATCTCCATTTTCCAGAGATATTCTCAAACTCATTTCTTCAGATCACCCTGCTGAAATGCAATGAGAGCCTGCTGTCTGACTTCTCTGTGCTGCTTTGAAAATTCCAGCCTACAGCATTACAAACATGCCTCACATAAGTTACTTCAAAATAAAAATGTCCTTATCTTCCAGAAATTTAACAGCTTCAGGAGGCTCTCAGTGTTACTCTTGTCAGTAAATAAACTAGATATTTACTTTTCATAGCTGGTTCGTTTGGTTAGGTTCTTTTTGGTTGTTTTTTTTTTTTTTTTGGTGGGTTTTTTTTGCCACATGTAATATAAGTCACAAGTGTTGCATTTAATACTTTACTAATCAGCATGGTCTAAAGCTTGATAATGTTATACATGAGGAAAATGCTGCATGCTGAACTCAGTGGGGCTATTTGCAAACTGTGGCAGATGGAAGAGACTCTCCTTAAAGTCTTAAGTGACAAAAAATTTGCAGAATCAAAGAAACTTAGAAGACAACACCTATTGTAAAACACACAGGTGAATAATTATGTTCCTTTCTGAAGTAATCAATTCTACTTTGATCCAAAAGTTTTGGTTGGGAACAGAAGTAGATAAAATTATTTAAAGAACATTAAAGAGATTAGAAGCATGTAAGAAAACCATTCATTACAAGAGGGTTCTGCTGTAGATTCATCAATCCTTAGGAAATTTAAAACACATTGTTTTGAAGCTCCAACATGGATACAGCATTGAATGAAAATAAAAGTAAAAAATGAAAATTAAGAGGTTGGCATCTAGGAAGATTTTTGCATCAATGGTAAAGCCATCAGGATCATTTTCTAATGTGTTTTTTTTCTCCCTCCAGAGAACAGCCAGTGCTTTCTACCACAGAGCACTTCCCTAAACACACAGTCTCACTTCTGTGCATCACTGATACATTTATTTTAAACAAAAATACTCATATACTGTAATATTTGCTACCAAATCCAAACTTCCCTAGCAGCCCCCTTTTTGGGAGTTTTGCTCAGGTTCTCTGATGGAAATCCCTCATTCAGAGCCAGCCAGTGGTGATAGAGAGGTCAGTGTGCCACAAGAACTGCCCTTCCAAAGGGGAAGGTACTCTGCATAGCAGGGCTGGAAATATTAATGGTCTTCCTCAAAAAACACAAAGGAAGTTGAATAATGCCATGTCCAGATGACAAGTTTGCCCATCAGTCAAATTGCAATGTTTTGGGAAAGGTTTGGTGCCCTTTCAGTGTGCCCTGGCCCCACCACAAAACATTTCACATCTCTCCCAGCCTCTCCCATTACTATTAGAAAATCCATTACTAACGACAGCATACAATCTCCAGTGGGGATTAAATCCCCAAGAAGGTGGCAGAAATGGAGCTGTTCAGAGGGATGCTGGGCATTTATTATTTACTGAACTGCCAGATCTGATGGCTAAAGGCCAGGGGCTTTATGGTTTCATTGGAATAGTGACTTTTCATTACTGAAAGAAAGATGCAAAACTAAGGTAAGAGACAGGGAAAGTCACTGGGTTATTTGTGGCTCAGAGGATCCTGATTCAAGCTCAGAGCCTCAGAGAAAGAAGCAAAGGGCAGAAAATACCAGCTTGTTAAATGAAGGGACTGTGATTCCAGCACCCTTTTTTTCAACTTGGTGAACAGGAGGATAAACTCCCTTCTTTATCAAAGGCATTTTCCTCTCACGGTGCTCCCAACTGCTAGTTGGTGATTCTCTGCCTCCTCCCACTTCATTTCTGGACCAGCTGAGGAGGTGAGAGGCTGAGCAGAGGCACAGCCTGCCACACTGGCTTTGGGCAGCACCAACACCCTTGTTTTTGGGGTTTGTTAGCACATATTCACCAGCCTGAAAACCCACAGCTGTCTGAAACCCTCTGGTAACAGTCTCCTCAAGCGGCACAGCACTGTTTGACAGACAACCCAAAAAAATCAGGTTTTTAGGACAAGCGCAGGGATAGATTTAAACCTCAGTGACCTCACCCTGCAGACACAACATCATCTCCCACACCCAGAGCAGCCTCTCCACCTTCAAACACTTGACAAGATGCCTCAGTAAAAGAACATCTTCAATCTCTTCATTTAAAAATCGATAACCTTCAAGTTTCCACAGCTTCCTTTGAGAGTAAGGTAAATAAAATTGAGGGAAGGCTGGTGGGATTTGAAAAGCAATGGAGTCAGTTGAAACTCAAACAACAAAGAGAGGAATTCTGCAATAAAAAAAAATCGCAAAGGAGAGAAAACTGTGTTTAAGAATTATGGAACTCCTGAAATAAGATTAAAGTATTGGGAAAAATCAACAGCCTAGTCATAATATTAATGTTCTGAGCATCTTCTCTGAAAGATCCAAGATGGATGGGAATTAATGGAAAAATCCAAAGGAGATGTAATGAAGAAAAACCCATTATCTGGAGTAACAAAAGTAATACATCTGCATGAATGTTCAAGTCTCAAAGTGCTGCATAGGAAGAAAATAATCACAGAGAGCTGGACCAAAGGCAGGGTTTGAGCAGTGGCCAAAGAATTAGAATAAAAATCAGCTATCTTACAAACTCCATAAACCCTTGGCAAAGGATAGGAAGTAACTTCATTTGGAAAAAAAAAGAAAAATTTTTCCTAAACAACCCTGCATCGATCTTCTGTCCTGCCAGATTGCGGTTGCTGCTCCTGAGAGAAGAAACACGACACTGCTGGGAAGCAGGAGAAGCACAATGCTTCACACAGAACTGAAAAAGAGACAGCAGGAAGAACTGAGATGGCTAAATCCATCAAAAAATCTCCAACCTGCTTCCTCCACTCCTTTACCGCAGAAGATGCATTTGAGGATGATTGTTCTGGAAAAATCTCCTTGCCCTCTCTCACCCAGCTTTGGTGAATTTGCTCTCACGTGCTGTCATAAAGGAATAAGTTCAACTAAAATAATGCAAACAATAAACATAAATCATTTTATGGCTGGTGTGCTATTCTTGGTAAATTAATCTGCTTCCTAAGCCACCCTTTCAGAGGACCTGTTTTTATATTTGACTTATGGGAGCATTTGCAGATTGCTGTTAGGACCAAGTACCTCAACATTACCAGTAGCTATAAATCAATATTTATACTATTACAGTACAACAAATAAATACATGAAAATTGCCTTTACTAAGTTTGCTCCTACCACTGAGAAACAGAAAGGAAAAGATTAATAGAAGGAAGCTCAAAATTCAGCTTTCCTATTTTAAGGAGCACCTTAGGACACCTTCACTTTAACCTATAGAGAGTGGCTCAAGTAAAGCCTAAAATTTGGGTACTCTGGAGTGGAAATGTCCTTGCATATCTGAGCTAGACGCATTGATTTCTGGTGAACTGAGATGAACTGAGCATTGTGCCCAAAGGGAAGGTGTGAAGCACGTGTGACAGTGAAAGTGCTGAGAGGGAAATGTCACAGGACAGGACAAGGAGCCCACGCTCAAAGATGAGCGTTGGCTGAAGAGAAAGCAGGCAGAGAAATCGATAAGAAACATGGATTTATCATAAATAATCCAACCAGGCGCTGGGGTTCTGGCACCAAGAGGTCATCCTGTCCCTGATCAGTGTCCCCACAGCCCCTGGCCAAGCTCAGGCTGTGCCCCAGCCCTGCCTGGGACACGGTGTAGGCAGGGCTTCAAGGGAGAAACAGCACACAAAGGGTGCTCTGAGCCAAACCACTGCATCCTACACATTTCCTTCACTTTCTCCCTCAGTACTGTGGTTTGTATGACCTAAACTCAAAGTAGAAACAGATGTAAATATATTGAGGCACAGAAATTAAACCAGCCACTTTCCATTCTCCAAGAGCAACATGCAAAGAGTAGCATCTTCCCTAAGTAAAAATTCAGAGGTTCCGTCTAAAGATTTTGCTACAGTTAAGAAAATATTCTTAAATTCTCTACATCGAGGCTAAAATTGTATGGTTCAACTGACATCCTTACTCCAAAGCACTGGATTGGAACAGAAAAGACCTGGAAATAGAACTCAAATATTGTTAAAGCATTCACTGTCTAGCTCAGGCTCATGGTTTTGACTTGGCTTGCTTTCAGTTTTGTGACTTATGAAGGCTTCTGTGGCTAACTAGTTTGCTTGTGGTTCTTTGTTGCAATGTTTTGTTAACCTTCCTTTATGTATTTTTAATGAATACTACAAATAAGAAATGTGTAAACTCATCCTGAGAAGAGGCTATAATGTCTGCCTGTGCTTTTGATTCACTGCCTCATTTGCAAGATTGCTGCTTATTCACAAATTAATTATGCAATGGCATCTTTAGCTAATAAAGTCTAAACAAAAAACATTTAATCCAATTCATAGTTTTCTCTCAATCAAACCAAGTCTGTCAAACATAATTACATTACACATGCAAAGCAGGAAGGAGCCAAACATGTGCCACACCTGCTTAGTGCTTCTTCAGGCAGACGATATACAGTAGAAGAACAGTTGGCAGCACAGATGGCACAGCAAAGGAGACTTGTGAAAAATGTGGTTATGGAGTGTGGCTTTGTGCCTTTTATTGATGGGAAGGGTCAGATAGTGATCTCAGTTTATGTCAAGCACACCTTTCTGGTACCTTTAGGCTTTGACAATTCTATTTCTGGAGATGCCAACTCCAGCCACCTTCTGCTTTCTGAACAGAGGCACCTCTGCAGCTCAGAGGAGTCATAGCTGGCTTCCCACCACAGCCATGAGCTCTGGGGACACCTGTGTTCTCACTTATCAGCACATGTTTCAGGATTATTCTAAATATTATACCCCCACCAACTTCATTGTATATTTATATAATGAAACCTATTTGCCATTTACAGGGACAGTGACCCTGCACATCTCAGTGCACCCAGTTCACAAGCTCGGGAAAAAGCAGATATTTTACTTGTGATCACAAAACCAAAAGATAACTCAAGCAGTCCTGGGTGGCTTTTCAATTTGTGAGTATGCTTAATGAAAAAAAAAAAAAAAGAATTATTTAATATTAGCATGCATTTATAGTAATTTCTGCTTAAGACTATGCAATTATACTGAGTGGTAGAGTTCCTGAAAATTACTTTAACTAGTGATTTTGTAATCTTTTCTTATACCATTGAAACCATCTCTACCACGTTATTTCCAAAGTCAGCATTTTCAGGAGGCAAGACGCCCAAACCCTATCACAGCACCACTCATTATTTCCTAAAATACCTAACACCTAACCTCTGTCTTCCTGTACACACAGGAAAGAAAAGAAACTCAAAAAACAAACCTCTAAATGTTCTCATTCTAAAAAACTTAGGTCTTATCTCCATTACTATCATCTGCCTCTCCTCATCAACACAATCCTGAGCTCTGCAAGTTTTGCACAGCTGTTGCTCCTGTGCTGTGTTTGCACCATGTTAGGAAAGCTGAGTGTGAAACCAGCACTGTCCTGTGACCACCTGCCCTCCCTTGAGTTTTTCATAACTTTCCCCAGCTCTGCCAGGCTCTGAGGAAACATTATTTCCACAACTTGGAGGAAGACCTTGGGTTACCTCCATAAAAGAATTACGAGGATGTGAGGACAAGTGGGTTTCATAAACTTCACTAATTCCTACAGAATGTTTTCTCTCATTTCTTTAATTCTAGTGGTTTATCAAAGATGCCACCCAGTGTAAGGTTTAGCATAAACTCACACCAACCATGTAAGGCCCAGAAGGATGGAGTTCCTTTTCTCACCACACAAACAATGTGCCCCTGCAGCCCCGCAGCCCAGTGGTCCATGCTGACTGGGAGAGCTGGGAGCACACAGGGGATCTGCCTCTGCACCCCTGAATGGGGTAATCCAGGGAGAAATAAGAAGAGACCAAGTTCCAAGTGAGCAAATTTGACTGGAGCCTCTCCACTGACATTCAATACACATCTGGCTGTGCCATACTGGCTGCAAGATTTTAGCAACTGGAACATAATTCAGTAGCCAAATTTGATTATTAATAACATTTTCTAATAACAGTATTAAGACTCCCTGTCAAGTTCACTGTTGGCACACCTGCATCAAAGCAGAGTCAGGGTCAAACACATGCAGAATTTTTTTTACAGCAGGGAGAATGGAGCTGTCCCGACTGCTGTGTTTCAAATAAGTTATACATTAGAGGAGCTCTTTCTCCACTGAAGTCTTCCTCCTGCTTGCAAAATTGTCTCTCCCCTACGTGACCAAAATGCTAACAGAGCCCTGCCACAGCATTTCCCACCAGTGGAGGTGCACTAAATGGAGACTCTGCAGCATCAAGGACCTGGAAAATGGCATTGAGAACAGAGCATGTTCAAATAACTTCTGCAGGAGTCATTCCCTAGAATGCTAAATTTTCAAACCTATGAGTGTGCTTCCAGATTCAAAAATATTCTAGTGCAGAATACCTTGCCTGCTTTTCTCCAAGGACACTTGACCAGGGGGCTGTTAGCAAGAGCTGGGGAACTGTCAGTGGAACTAAGCAGATAGCAGCAAATAAATAAATAAAACCCCAAATGTTTTTTGGGGATTGAGAGCTAAAAATTATTCAGAGGAAAATACACTGGGATTTAACTTAAACAAAGTTTAAAGATATTCACAAAGTTTAAATTACTGAGTGAACAACAAATGTCCTGGGAAAATCCTTATGACAGCAGAAGTCGGAAATAAATCAGCAAAAAGGAATACGTGTGTTTTTCTGAGAAGAAAAATCTCAGTGCCATCATAAGTATTAAAAATAAAAAAAACCTAACCAGACAGTCTTATTCAGAAAGTGTATCTGTTCCAGAGCCTCAGCTCCACTGAAAGGCACCAAGATGAGCCAGCGAGCAAAGCTATAAAAGCAGAATCCCAAACGAATAAATAAAAAGGCCATCTTCTGTTTCAGAAATCAGCAGTCCCATAACACACTGCTCTATAAATCTCTTCCCCACAGACTGCAAAGAGAATGTTCTTGACTAACAGATCTTTCTTGCTGAAATATCACCTGGGATGGGTAGCACTCACTGGCAGGCCTGCACCATCTGCTTACTGAGGCTCCAGTAAAGGAAGCAGCTCAAGTGTTTCATGTTTGCATAGCCCTGACTTGAAGGAAATAATTTTCATTTTTACTTGGTCACACAGGGACAGTTATGAAAAGCCCAAGTTTTTACCACGCTATTTTCTCAACTGTACACTATTCCCAATTAAACTTAATGGATGCTTTCCCAAATCTGAGAAATGCTGTTTTGCTGGTATTTGTATTTCAGTATGAAATGGAATGGAATGGAAATTTGTATTTCAGTATGGTCAATAAATTGTAATGCTCTCCATAGATGGCTGTAGAATTATGGATATGCTGCAATGTGCGCACCAAAATCTCTCCTTCCTCCTGCCCTCTCTTTCCAGGCATGAAGACTTGGGGCATTTCTGCTGGGTACAATGGAGCACAGCACAGACAGCACCAAAAAGGACATTTTGGAGCCAAAAGCAGCACAAACGTGGAGCTTTGCAGACTTCATGAGGCAAGAGGATCCTCAGCAAGGGGTGCAGTCCTGCTGTGCTCAAACAGCCAAGAAAATATTGGTGGGCTTTGCTGCAGGAACAGCCTGGGAACACCACGGGTGACATTTCCCTGAGCTGTGCTGGGCCAAGCAGGCAGCAAAAAGTCAAATTAGATTTTAAAAACTAAGCGTACTTCACCATCTCTTCCACAATTATCATGAGTTTAATAAAAATCTCATATGCCATTGTTATACCTACAGATAGAAAGCAAGATGTGTTCAACTTTTAGAGTTTTCTCTCAGCTTTCTGCCTTTGGATTTTACAGGGGACCTGAGGTTCTTCCCCTTTTTTCCTCTCCCAATCTGCTATGAAGTGATGTGACTTTTCATCTTTTCATTTTTCGTTTAAAAATTTGAAGTATTACCTGATTATTAATTCTTTTAGCATCAAAATTTAAATAAAAATGTTCAACATAGAACGCGTGATATGTGAAATGTCCACATTTGTCATCTGTCATCATTATGGCAATTTTCACAACAGCTGGGTTTCACTCCAAAGTTAGATACTGCACAGTTCTGAACTTTCATTAAAAAGTTCCAGGTCTCACAGAATGACAATATACATATACAATTAAACCACTCAAAAATATACAGAAAATTGCATCTGCTTCTTTATTCTTTCCTAAGCTTTGTCGTTTCTGTATCCATTTAACGATTTTTGTTTCAATGTCTGAAATTTGCTATGAAGTTATCCTGTGTTGCACAAATGCATGTTACAAATATTTATGTATGATTTAGTGTAAGTATACAGCCCCAGTGGTGATGTTTACGTGCACAGCCATAATCACATGCATAATGTCAGACAAGTATCTGTTTAATTTCAGAACTGATTTTTAATAATTGATGTTTTTATCTGGAAACAAGATTATTGAAAAATAACTCCTTAAAAACTGCACTGTTTTATATGCAGGGAAACATCCCAGATTAGAAAAACAAATAAAATTTAAAAGCCAGACTGGATTGACAAGCTTGCAACAAAATGGAGAAGTGACTCTCCAAAGCCCTTTGATTCTCTTAGTAATTAACATTATTGTAGCAAAAGGGATTTTTGGCAACATTCAAGTCTAAAGGTAGCCAAAAGAAGCTTCCACTGGAGCCATACAACCTAAAGATCAGGGGAAAGAAGGAAATGGATTTTCACCTGGCCCATGAAGGACTGACATCACCCCTCTGCTCTGGATTGAGGTCAGAGTTTTTTACCCTCCCACAAATGAGGCTCTTCCACACTCATCACTGAAACCCAGCAATTCTCCTGCATAATGGGGCAACTCTTCAGCAATTAAAAGAAAAACTTGCATGTGTCTCGGTCCACTGATGGAAAATATTTAATTGTACTAATATGGAATTTGACTAAGTATTGATTTTATTGCCATCATGAAGAGAGAGAATGGTGAATCTTGTCAAACCACACAAGCAGAGGTTAATACAGGGTTCTAAACTGATCCACTTCACCAAGACTGTTTATTCCTCCAGTAGCAGCAAAGTACCAAAGGATGCAAGCACATCCCAAACATTTGTAAATAATGAATGCCTAATCTCACTCGCTGCTTGCAGTGGAATAAAATTCTTGACACCTGTGCCTTGTTTATGTTAGACTGTGAAAATTTAAACCAGCAGGCACTTGCAAAGATACAGATGATGCCAAGGAAAAGTGGAAAAAGATTTGGCCATTCCTAAATCTATACAAACCTCCTTTTGCTGTGGAAGATCTCTGTCAGGTGGGATTCATGGGCTACTCCTGGAGCTCATAGGCAGGACTGCAAACCTGCTCAATAGCCCTGTATGCAAAAGGAGCACAGTGGCAGCTGAAAAAGATGTTTGTGCTCAGGATTAAGGCCAGTATTTATCTTCTTGGCAAAGGTGTCTACGTGAAAGCCTAGAGTAATGATACCATACTCTACAGACTACTACAAAAACAAGATCAAGAAGAATTGCATAAATACACCTATGTAACATCCATCACGTTAATGAGAATGTAGAGACAAATGCAGCTTGCTGCTAAACTTGGCATCTATTGACTGCAGAAGAAAGTTAGACACTGCAGAGACAAATACTATCCTAAAGCCATTGCAGGAGCATGGATCCAAAATGATTGGACACACAAAAGTTTCTTTCTCACACTGAGAGCCATCTTTCAGGCCTTGCAGCCCACCAAAGGCAAACCTGAATGCTGTTATCACTTTAACAATGCCCTTTTCAGGCTGGCCTCTGAAAGACCTGCTTGGGAGGCAGGGATAGAGAGAAAGATGGCAGAAAATCTCACTTGCTCAAAGTTCAGCTGAATACTATTTGAATATCTGAAACTAAGGAAGGAGCTAACAATGGCTGGGCTAGATTGATGGACTGGAAATCTGAAAATAGGAACACTGGTTTAGCATCAGATGGGGTGGAAGGAAAAGATCCTTTCTTTCTTACCATGAATACACCAAGTCACAGGGATATTTTGCTGGACAGAATGCCAGGCTTTGCAGAGCTGGTAAGGGGAAGTCAGCGTTAACTTTCAAAGATAGATAAGAAAATTTAGGCTGGTGAAAAAAGCACCCCTGTGCTGTTTAGTCACATAGATCTAAATTTTTAAAAGTATCAAGTAATAACTTAATTTTCAAGCTTTTTTCAGCTTAGTGAACTGCAATGCTTTACTCTTTGTTTTCCACCTGTAATTGTGAATTGTTTTTTAAAAGAAAGTAAAAATCATAACTCCCATGGAAGTGAGGCGGAACTGTGAGATTACTGTTTTGTTGGTTTTTTTTCCTTTTATAATTCCAGAGTTCTGTTAAGCAATTTTTCACCCTAAACCAGATTTGATGGCTTTATGGTTAAGCAATCAGTTGTTGAAACATACAGGTAAAAATAAAAACACCACTTCATGTAATTAGCTCAGGACTAATTATAATCACCCACTTGTTATTTTTCTTCTACAGTAGTTGGGCAAAAAGGCTGTTTAGCCAAGAGCTATGCACAGGGGATAAGAGGGATTTTTTCCTGCTAAATTTATGAGACAAAAGATGCAAAAAGTTCAGGTTGCACAAGAAGTCAGAAGAAATGTGCATTAATGATTTCAAGGCTGAGTACAAAGAGATAAAAGGGCTGTGAGATGCCTGTATCCTGCCCAGAAAACAAACCAAAGGAGGTGAAATCCTGCAGAGAATGGAACCACTGTGAGCTGCAGGCAGCAGATGGTTCTGGGTGAGCCCCGAGTCCCACAAATGTGAGTCAGAGCCAGGATTGCACAGCCTGCCTCAATTCCACACAACAGAGAGAGAAACCATCCCCGAGGACAGGGCAGTTCAAATCCCTTCTGTGGGGGAACCATTAATGTTTGGCACGAGCTCCCAGAGTTTGCTGCTGCTGCTCAGTGCCAAAGGCCACCTGCACCTGTGTCACCTCAGCAAACCACCAAATTCCTGCCCTGCCTGACAAACAGTGGAGAAGGCACTGGGAAAACAGAGGCCTTGCAAATGCCTCCTGCAGATTTTCACCACCAGAGCTGAAAACAGAGCAGCTCCAAGGGCAGCAGCTCCAGCCTGGTGGAGAGAACCAAAGTGAGCACTGCAGCACGTGGGTGGTGATGGCAGCTCCGTCCCCAGCCCTGTCCCCAGCTCTGTGCAGCTGTTTTCTGTCAGAGCACAAGCCCTGGCACTTCTCCTCCCTGCTGGCCCCTGGATGGCTGCTCAGCACACTGAGGTAATTGACTCATCTTGGCTCAGCCATAACCTCCATCAGCTGGACCATCTCATTTTCCCCACAGCCAAGGAATCCTGCAGCTCTTAATGTCAGGGCAGCAGCCAACCTCTTCTTGGAGGGAAGCTTATTGCAGAATATCCCTCTGTATCCCTGGGAATTAGCTGAAAGCTTAAATGTTTCTTCTGAAGTAAAACACTTTTTCCAAGAAGGGGGAAAAAAAATCTCACTTTCTACTGCCTTTGTGACAAAAAAAAAAATCTCGGAACAAAAAGCCAAACCTCAAAACAACACTGGGAAAAAGTGAAAGGAAAAAACATTCTGGGTTAAACATGACCCTCACACTTGCTGAATTCACATCAAAATGTTTGTTCATTGGATTTGAAATCCACTGCAGCTCGCTCTCATTTGATTGCAGAAATTGCAAACTGGAATTCTCCAACTTAGACATCTGTGGGGCTTGAGGCACAGGGATTCAAGGAATGGAGTTAATAAAAGTAACAGTCTTTGCCTTTCCTCTCTGGAAAGGCCACACTGCAACCCCACTGCCCCACACCCAAACTGTGGTTCTGAACCTTAATCAAACCTTCAATATTGAAGTGAGCAAGTACTTTTATAAAAAACTTCACAGTCACCTCAGTTATAACTGTACTTGGGAGTTCTTGGCACACTACATTATCTTATCCTGGATTTTCATTTAATTCCATAAACAGAAGTTTAACAAAACCAGACAATTTAATTTTAGGAATTTATATTGATGCCAAACCATAATTTTACCTAAAAATCAGAGGGAATTTGGGGTGGTCCCATCCCAGCCCTCTGTGCCCACCAGGAGTGCCCCAGCCTGGTTGGAAGGAGCACAGAGCCTGCCAAAGTGACATCCTGTCACACTGCTTGGTGCCAAAACATTTCAGTCAGGCTCTGGTGTGTGTGCTGTAACACTGGCATGCATAATTACAACTTAGAGAAGAAAAACAGCTTTTCAGCTGGTGCATTACAGGGAGGAAAATAATATTTTCCTCCAGAGCACTGAGCCTGGGGAAGATTTTCTGCTCCCTCTGCTGCTGGCTTTTATATTTGGGAAAGAAGAGAAAGGAGAAACCCTGCAGGCTGTGGTGCTCCTCACAAGCCTTTACCCACTGCCCCCCACTCCCAATTTGCCCCTTGGAATTTCCAACTAAGCTGAACTTGGTTCCTGGATGCAGTTGTGGGTGGTGGTGGTTCAGTTCCTGCCCCTTTTCATCTGTCTTTTTGTGTTTGTTTTCATCTTGCAAGAACCCCTCCTCTTTATGTCCATCCTTCTGCAAAGCTTTCTAATTCAAGTCCACCTGAAGTGGGGGCAAGGAGATAAATACATTCAGACTTTTACTCTGGAAAATGTCCTTTCCATCATGTCTTTTTTCCTTTGACTTTCACATATTTGCAGTAAATTGTTGGCAGCTTTTTCCTTCCAGTCTTCCTCACTTATAGTCTAAGATGAAGATAACCCCCATAAACATCCACATCACACTGATTAAATTTAAGTTCTGTAAATATCTTGTGGTATGCTGAGGGCTGGAGAACCTAATTTCTTGCTGTGACACATGAAATTTCTTCTGTTAAGTCACCTATGCAGTGTGAGATGCACATCCAGCTTGATCAGAACACGTTTCATCAGTTATGGGGTAAAGTTCTGGAGCTGAGCATGCAAAGTGGCCACGAAGAGATACTGAAATCTTGCAAGGGGATTGATTATCAGAGATACCAAACAGTATCATTGTTCTGCAGCTCACAGAATTTCCCTCTGAGGCATCTCACACTTTATCACAGAAAAGGCTCACTAAATGATGATTACTTTCACTTTGGTTCTGCTAGAGAATCTGAGTGGGAACAAAAAAAAAAAAAAGAAAAAGAAAAAAAAAAAGACTGGAAACCTTCCAGTGGGTTTTCTGATGGAAAAACACTCCACATGTAAAAATCAAAACATTTGGTGGGAATGTGTTGATTTCAATGTATTTTTGATGGGTTTCTCCTGTAAACGTGCCCAGTTCCTCTCTGATGTACTGCCAGCCTGGCTGTCTGCTGTGCAAGCCCAACAGCTGTCTACCTGGTGGCCTTCCAGGGCCTGCAGGGTGTGTGGGGAGCCAGCAGCACCGGGACTCCTCACCCACAGGGGAACAGAACGCACAGAACACTCTGTTCCTCCCTATCCTGCTGGGCACAGCACTCACACTGCCCTGCTCTGCTCCAGGCACTGTGCTGGGCACTTGCACAGCAGATTCTGCTGCACTAAGGGGTGCTCATGCTCGTGGTGCAGGAGAGCACTGTCGCAGACGTCTTCTATGGAAAATCCTTTCCTTAGGATTTTTCCTCCTGAGAATCTGAGAGGCCTCAGGAACAAAATGTGAACAATGATTATCTGCTGCTGGCCATTCTAATTAATGGCCAATCACAGGCAGCTGGCTCAAACTGTCTGTCCAAGACCCAAGCCTTTGTTATCATTCCTTCTTATTCTATTCTTAGCTAGCCTTCTGATGAAACCTTTTCTTCTATTCTTTTAGTATAATTTTAATGTAATATATATCATAAAATAATAAATCAGCCTTCTGAAACATGGAGTCAGATCTTCATCTCTTCCCTCACCCAAGAATCCATCACAGATCACATCACCAATTACCATGAGCAGCTCACAGTAATTGCCTAAGCACTCCAGCCTGCATATGCGTGTGCAAATACTGCTCAAAACATGTGCCAATATGCACACACATGTGTGCTTATTAATTTAAAGAACTCATTTCATCCTCTCTTACACAAGATGAGGCATTTGTAGCACAGCATCCTGAAATCTAAGCAAAAGAAGCTCCAGAATTTGGCATTATTTCCTCTTAATCAGTATGAAATCATTATAGCTTTGCTATGAAAATGAAACAACCCTAGTCATACAAGACACATCATGACACAGAAAAATTAGAAAACACTGTGAGCTCTGCACAGCAAGATTTGTAAGCCTGCCAGCAGAATCACAAACTCGCACAGCTCTAATTTGTCTAGGAAAAAAGGGGTGTTTAATTGCTGTGCATAATAAACACACAAACGTCAGAAAGCAGCCACAGATAACATGCACGAGTAGATTCCAGCTGTACTGCTAAGGAAACAAAAGTGATTCATTTTATATCTTGATCTTAACTCCAATAAATCGCATTAAAATGAAATGACCACATTTCCCTAAGTGCTCAGCACTCAGCTGCTCTGGCCCCTGAGCTCTATTGGAAACACATTGATTTTGGTCAGGTGTCTGCAGGGTACACAGTGCCAGGCAGCAGTACCTGACTTCCAGGGGTTCCACAAGCAATAGCTGCTCACTTGTTTCACTGGTTCCACAAAGCCAAGCACCTGAACTCCTGTATTGAGAGCTAATTCTGGTCAATCTTATCTCTGCTCCATGCGCAATCCCTGATTCATCAGCTGATTGCTTCCCAAAGCCTGCCCAGGCTGTGTGGCCTGGCAGAGCCTCCAGGGACCAACCCTTGTGTAAAAACCCAGCCAGAAATTCAGCTGTGCTCTACTCCTGACCCCCAGCACAGAGCACCAGATACCTGACACCGGCAAGGGGGGTTATTGACAGACGTGAATGGGATGGGGCTGCTGTGGAACTGCCTCGAGCTGTTTGATTTTCCAGCATCAGTCTCATTCCATGGCTATGACAATGGGAAGATGCCAGCAGCTCACATCCCACGCAGCAGACCAGGAACTTCATGTTACAACTTACTTTATAGGTTTCTTAACCTATCACACAAAGCAAAAGCACATTGACAGTAGTTCTATCCAACCACCATAAGCACAGGTACCTTTGGTGAAACAAAGCTTGCTTACTTTGAATACAATACCTGCTTGTAAGCCTCAACACACAAAGCTCCATTATTAAGCTTTAACCTTCCTAATTTCTTGCTAGATAAACTTTCTGCAGCTTAGAGAGCTATTCAGACAGGTGTTAATACACAGATCATTGTTCTATTTGTCCTTGCTTTTTCTACAGTTTAAATAATTTTTCTGCTGACCAATCTCATGGCTGCTGCTTTAGCTCTGCTCACAGTTCTGCTGTATCTGAGGCTGCGTTTTGCAGCTTTCCCCAAAACCCTCTAATTTTGTGGATTCCCACGGATACCCACTGTGTGCATGAATTAGGAAACCATGTTTATACCTCAGAGTTATTTTTTTCTTTCCCTGCAGAAGCTGATGGGGAAATACAAGGGAACTGCTCAGCTGGAAAGGCAACTGGTCTGCTGGAAAGGAGATTTTGAGGGGCTGAGTCAGGGTGACACCAGCCTGAAGCTGGCCTTACATCAAACTCTTCACAGCCACTTCTTCTCAAACTCATCTCTTATTAATAGCTGGAGAGGAGAGGAGATGTACATGCAAACCATCCTAGCAGACGTGATCCAAGTCACAATTTAACCCTTTGAAGTGTCCATCTCAGTGGACACTTCAGGTTGTGTTGGATCAGAGTTCCAGTCTGTGCTCTGCAGTGTTTTAGTTTAAATTGTTTTTCTGTTTGTAATCATTAAACCTTACTTTACTGATAATGAAGTTGTCTGAGATTTTATTGAATCTGGAATTCAGAAATTACAAGCCTCTCCAAAGTGCTGATATTTTTTTCCTCCAAGACAACTTTTAATTGAATAATCACTTCCTCATTACCTTTCTTTTTCTGCCCGACTGGCTCCAAGAAAGAAAATAAGAACTATTCCTTTCGGTACTAAGATGACAAACCACTTTTGTTCAAGTTCTTAGACACCTTAGGGTTTATCACTTTTCACAGAAGTCCTGCTTTGTACATGACATTCTTATTACCTGCAACTGTCCTTTCTGTACTGCGAAGCATTCCTTCCATTATAATCAACACAAAAATTCATCTGCATTCCCCTAAAAAGTTATAGGGCCCCCAATAAAGTTGAATATCTTGTGATTATTTTTCCTACTTATTCACAGTACAGGATTTATGTGAGAATTAGACCACTGTTTACTTGATTCAGGAAGAAAGCTGTGGACTTGCAGGACCTCCTAAAAGGAAATATTTGAAATGATCTGGTTGCTATGTGCTTGAAATCAATAGCAGAGATGAGACCTTGGCTTGTTTTTGTGGTCAAGTGCACCAGGTCTAGCCTCATCCTCACTGCCATTTGGCCAAATATGAATGGCACACATAAGAACTTTCAGCTCTTTCAGAATTTACAAAAATTTAACCAAAAATAACACCAGAAATTCACAGAACTTTAACTGCTTCCTTCCTTTTAAAGTTGTGGGGTGCCGAGTTTGAGTAACAAACTGTGCACAACAGCGAGGCCATTTCTCTCTATGCTCACAGTAATGAAAAAAGCTTTACCTGAACATGAAAAACATATTGCCATCGTAAATACAGATAATAAATAAATTTGTCCTTTGTTCTAGTGGAAGGTGCACAGTTGGAGAAAGGAGAGGCTTGGGACTCTGTTATTTAGTGCAGGGGACTGCTGAGCCATCTGTCCATGAGCAGAGAGCATCCTCTCCCATTTGTGCTGGAATAATCTCCCTGAGACATCGTGCTAGATCAAGGCTGGTAATGAAAAACTGACTGGAAGAACTGGATGAAAAAGTTAAGTTGGAGAAAGTTATTAAGAGAAAATTTTAATAGAGAAAACACTCACATGAGAGAATATTATGATGCTAAGGACGCAGAGACAGATACAAATGGTGCCTCCCTAATCTCTTGCATGCTCAGAGTGAGAACATATTTATATGAGACAGTGCAGCTGAAAATTTGGCTTTGACCACAGAAAAAAGTAATTTATCTCATATTGGTTAGCCAATGGGCAAAATATTAAAAGTAAGCCTCAAATTAAAATATAGTATAAAATTTTGAAAAGTTATCAAAGCATAAATAATAGGACCTGATAAGAAAAGCTGAGTAAAGTATTTGCCAGAAACACTCGTTAAAAAACTGTCATCAGCTATTGCCATGTCACAAAGCAGAATAAGAGAAGGCAGCAATGGTAAACTACTTCTAAGCATATTTTAAAAACCTGAAACAAAAAACAAAACAAACATAACAAAATGTAACTATTGCTAAAACAGGTGTTAAGTTGCCACAAGTAATACAACAAATGTAGAAAATACATATTTTCTATAGAGCCATATTTCTTTGAAACTTGGAACTTAGATTTTTCCCTGAGAATTGGCAAGCAGTTAAAGCATTAGGGTGAGAGGATTCAGGCACTGGAAGTGAGAAGTCTGTGTTTAAGCTTATAACCTGTGATTCAACCTTCTGTCTTCCTGGCACTATTTATATAGCAAATAGATCATTGTTATGGAATTTACATAACTGATCTGTGTACGAGCAGCAAGCTAAAATAAAATGTTGCAGTGCCTTTGTCAGAAATGGGAGAACACACACCTGCCTTTGCAAATCAGGGAGCAAACAGATTTAAAGCTGCATCTCAGAGTCCAAATGAATCACAGCAGGTTGTGCAGTCAAACACATAAAGGGCTAGAAGTCTTCTAATGACTTTACAAGTCATCTTAAAGCCATTCAATTTAGATAACCTTTTCAGAATAATGGCTTCTAAAGCTGCAATTCAGCACAAATCTGGCAATTTTACTGTACAGCACATCCACATCTTTGAGAAATGATCAAGGAAAGATTAAACCACTTCACAATAGGATAAACTATTGCTTCAACTTGCAGTTTTAAGTGAAGTATTATCAAGATCATCTCGAAGAACCCCACTTTACTATTTAGATTCTCTAGTACCCAGAATGCTTCTTTAGGTTTATCAGATTTACAATAAGAGGGAGAAGGGAGATTTAGTAAGTCAATAGTGCTTGCTAAACTACATTTCTCAGGCTGAGTTACAAGCACATTATGCTTTATAAATTAAACTGGACTGTCAAGATAAATGCATAGGCAATACGGTGCTATTTGTAAGTAAATGCCTCTTTATGTTTAAACAGGTTCTTATAGACCAAGAGGCTGAATCTCTTTTTCCTAACATTATAAATCTGAAAGCCAAAGGAATAAAATGAAAAGGAAGTAGGCCCTAGGTCTTTGTGAAGGATTGATGACTCAGGCAGTGCTAAGTCTACCAGAAATGATTCTCTTTTTTTGCCTTTAGTTGGCTTTTGTCTAATCATCACAGGGAGAAGGGGGAGGGAAGACAGAGAGAAGGGGAATAACGAAAAAGCAATTTTAGCTTTTTACTCCTTCTTTTAGGAAAAATTGCCTTACTTACCTGCATATCATGAGATACAGATAGCACTAAGTCAGCAAATTACTTGTTCTGCTGGATATGCTGTACTTATCATGATTCACCCTGCCACTTAGAGAGAAATGACACCCTATTGTAGCAGCGGAACGACTACACTCTGAGGCTGCAGAAACATTCAGCAATTATCACCAGTGAGAAGGGTGCATCTGTTGGTAAACTGCATAATAGCAGTCTCCCACCCCAGCCCCAAAAGCCTGTCATCCATCTCTGCCCATTAAGGGGAATGATTCTGCAGGGAATGAATCAGAGCCCATAAAGAGTGAGCAGGATGCAGCACCTCACACTCTGCAGGTCTGGGGCAGTTCCCTGCAGCCTGCTCTTGTGCCTGCATTATGGGGCAGCGCCTTCCAATTTCTGCATTAACCCACCCAATTAATGCCTGGAACAGTTATTTCTGTCATCCCTCTGAAGGTGGTGTAGCTATTCAAACAGGCAAGCAGTAAAAAGCATCTTTGTAGCGATAAAGCACAATAAAAGGCACTAATGCTCTTATTCAGCACAAAGAAAAGAGTCAGATTTGGTTTCAGAATATGTTTTGAAGGTGGTGGGCTCTGCTGTTAAGGTTGGTGACTCTTCTAGCATTCAAGAACAAACCTACAAAGCTTGCTGACAAGCTCTGCGCAAGCCACAGGAGCATTAAATGCCAGCAGCAGCAGGGCTGTGGGCTCTGTGGGGGGATCCTGGAGCTGCCCTGTGCCAGGCACAGCCCACCCTGCTCCCCCTGAGCCCCTGCCAGGCTGGCACAGTCCAGGGGGACAGACCCTGCCCCGGCCCAGCTGCCCTCCCATCTTCTCGTCTGCCCAGCCTGCTGAAGGGAATGGAGCGCATGGCTGTGTGGGCAGCTGGCACAGAGCTCCAGCCATCCCACCACATCCCTGATAAGCTGAGCAGGAACATTTGGTACAGAGCTGGGTGCTTGTAACTGTCATTATTTAGCAGGGAAAGTGGCCAGAGACCATTTTCCCTGCTAAATTAGTTTAGGTTTTCCCCTAAACCCACTACGACTTGCAGGATTTAGGCTGTGCCCCTCTCCCCACCAATACAATGCACACATTCTAACCTATACAGCCCAAAATACTGTTTCCTCTCTAAATCAATGTTTTATCCCAACATTAGTTGAATTGCAGACACCAGAGTTTGCAGAGGTCTGGATGTCCAATTCTAACAGCAAAGATGTGATGCAAATGTTCAGATTTGTGTTGGAACAGAATAGCCACAGGCAGTAGTTCTGCAATACAGTTGATGCCTATGAGAAGACAAAGTTTTCATTTTAAAGATCTCTCTCTTCCTTCATCAATTAAATATTTGATGTCCTAGTAAGAAAAAAAGAGAATCATTCCCTACTGGAACAAGTGCACAGATTGCATTAACAGGGTGTTTTTGTAATTGCATGGACTGTTTGGACATCCAGAACCACAAAGTTTCCATGCAGTGCCTATAAGACCAGATTTGTTTTGTCATTTTGAACTATTCATCAGGAATTTCAGCTTTTTTCCTACTGTTCTTGTTCCACTCTACACACTTTCTATGAAAACCAATGAATAGAAACCATTTCTGCATTCCCCCAATATCTGTGTTTAGATTTCAGTCTATTTTAATCAAGGCATTTTCACCCAGTACATAACTCCCTCAGAAGCAATTCCACTTCCAAAGAGAGCAGGTGAATGGTCCCTTTTTAACAACCTGTAAAGGTGCCACTTTTTATCTACTGCCCTTTGATAAGAAAGCCAAGATTTCCCACTCAGCTGATTAAAACCGAGTGGCTGCATAAGATTATTATAATCTCATCTATTACTCAAACAAAATGGTTACCTACTGCATCAGAGTGGCTAAGAAGAAAAAAAAAGGCTCCTTTCCATTTTGAAACTTGGTAAATTGTCAGCTTTCCCATATTTAGTTCATCATTAAGTCACACAAGGAGGTGTCTCTGCTGTCATGAGTTTCCACCACCCAGTGGAAACATTCTGTGCTGTCTACAGTTGGTGGTACAATTTGGTGAAGATGAAAAATGAGTTAAGATCACTTCAGTGCTGCAAGACACCTGTGGGCAGCCTGAATTGCTTTTGGAAGCCCAGGAAAATACTTAAAACCAATAAAAAAGCTACAGAATTTTCTAAAGGCACCATATTGTCATTCTCTTGTGATCAAGTTCTCCCACAGAAGTCACTGGAAAGTTGCAGAGTGCACAACACAAGACAAAAATAGCAAGGCCAAGCAATGAGACCCAGCATCGTCCTTCTCCATGCCCAGGATGCCACTGCATCTTCTGGCACTATCTGGGCCATATTTCTGCTCTGAAAATGAACATACTATTTATTTTTTCCCTAAGAAACTCTTTCCATTTCCAGACTACAAAGGCAGCAAGGTACATTTCTCTCCTTTTCCCTGCAGAATGATGCAATGTACCTTTGAGCTCTCCTGCACCAGGCTGTACCCCAGGGCAATGGCCATGGGAGGAGCTGCCAGGATCACACTCAGGGGTGAGATCACCCTCACAGCTGCTCCTCTGCAGCCTGCTGCAAAGCTCCTGCTGGGAGCTGCTCCATTTCCCTCAAAGTTAGCTCTACACCTCACACCTGACGTAAATAAACACTCCTGGCATGTACGGATGGCCACACAAAAGCAAGTCATGGGCATCAGTTTGTCTGGGGTTCTCTATTTCCTATAAGTGTGCAAGATTCCCCATCTTTAGCATGCTGATAACTTTCACAAGGTTTGGAAAGTGAGAACTGGTGATGTGATAGCATTATTCATGCAGTTCATGCTGTTTGCAGTTTCTAACAATTTGAAACTGCAGTATTGAACCACAAATTCTGTAAGACTCAGAAATCAGGAGGATAATTGGTTTCCATTTTCTGTCACATTAAGACATCAGGGTAGCTGGAGAAGAAGGAGTGTCCTTATTCCATCCAGCTCAAGTTCTGCACTTTAGTGCTGCAGTCAGAGAGTAGGACTTGACTGAGAACAAATGTTTTGTAGTCACATCAAATGTAAAAATACCCTAGTTCTGTACAGAGCCTGAAATATTTCTGTATTCCTCTTTATATATTAGTAAAGATGCTTGCATAACAAAAATCTCTCTTTAAATTCCATGGTCAAAAAGTGATGCTCTTCCAGAGAATATGACTTCACTTTGACCTGGACATTGCACAGCAACCCAGACATTGAAATTCCTGATCCTTACTGCAGAACCATCCAGCAGTGCTGTTGAGATGGCAGCTTGGCTTTCTCTTAGACTTCAAAGGACAAAAAAACAAAAATGCAATTCCTGATTAAGTTGAAGATGTTAAACAATTTTTAACTATTGACTAATAGAAGTAGAAATGGAATCTGTAAAATAATAGCCACAAAACTTCAGTTTGCATCTAGCAGGAGATAACTTCCATTATGTCTCTTCCCGCAGTGCCAAGGGCATCTTTCCAAGGGGTAGAAGAATGATATTCCAAAACAAAGAGCTGTGATTTTTCTTTTTCTTATAAAAGTTAATATTTATTACCATGCTTTTGCTGACAGAATGCTCTTTCTTTAGCTTGTCTTCTTGCTTAAAAATAAAATAACAATGGGTTGATATCTTGAGGCGATATAAATAAATCCATTCATTATCTAGCACCAATTTGCAAAACTTCAAGTGGCTCACAGCAAGAATGCTGGGATGCACCTGGAAAGGCTCAATCTAAGGCAGGTGTGACTGCAGGACCACTGAGATCTCCAGACTGCACAGCTTCTATCCAATGAGGGCAGCTAAGCATCCTTTACAGAAGCACTTAGAAGCACAGCCTGAACTGTCCTAAGGACATCTCAAAAAATGACAGAAAACCATGGGGTTTCTTCCAGCCCCATGTCTGCATCTTCTTCTTTAGATAAGAAATGGGGACTCTTTCTCTGCATATTTTCTAGAGTAGTTTAAAAACCTGGGATTTTTAAATTTGTTATATTTTAAGTGCCAAATTCTGTCAAAAGCATTTTTTAGTGTCTCCTGTTACAGCCTGAGATGTGTTCTAATACACATTTTTTTTCTTTCTGGCTGCTGTATTGACAGCTATTCAAATAATGCCAAAACTTCTCAAGTTTCCAAGTTATTGTTTTGTAACCAGGTGCAGAAGTTGTTACAAAGCAACATTTAAACACTGAGGCTACAAAACAATTTTTCTGTTTGTTGTACATAGATTTAAAGAGCAGAGTCACCCTTTTGTTCTGTACAGTCTGAACCACTCTGAGTTGCAATGAACCTTTAGCTGCTCTTGTGTTGCAAAGAGCCATCTGAGTGTAACATCACTCCATTTGCATGGAAGTGATCCCAAAATTCAAACTCTTTTCTTGTCATCTGCTTCGTTAAACTGACACTGAGAGGAACTGTTTACAGCTTTAAAACATGTCACAAGTAAAAGCTGGTAAATGAGCCACCCTTTTCTACTGTGTAAGTGAAAAGATATCTTTTTAAAAAGAGCAAAGTTCCGAAGAATTAAGTAAATTATTTAATCTCATAGAGTTACTGACATGACCCTTTACAAAAATGAATCATTTAGCCTCGAGCAATTCTGATATTGGGGAACTAAAGAAATTGATATTGTTAACTGAAGAAAAATTGCACTCAGTATCTGGGCTCCAGCTCTACTGATAAGAGGAAGAAGAAAGCATTCAGGCATTGCAAGAGAAGCAGGGAATGTTTTAAAATCTGATGTTGGCCCAGTGCAGGCTGTGCTGTGTCCCCTTCTGCTGACAGGAGCAGCTCTGCTCCAAACTCTGCCATCACATGGGCAGCACTGCCACATCTGGGCTTCCAAACCCCAGCCCTGCACTTCCAAAAAATCCACCTGAAATCCTAGGTGTACAAGAGGCAGGAAATCACACTGCACTGTATTTATCTTGCATGGCATTTTAGCTTTATTTTACTTCATCTCTTTAATTCCCATCTGAATAATAGTTTCACAACTCAATCACAACCCAGATTAATTTAATTAAAAAGTGAAAGTATCACGCTGTGTATCGAAAGCACATTGCCACCAAGATGCTTATCTTGAAAGCCAACTATTTAGAACAAAGTCTATCACCCCTGGAAATTAAAATACAAAGTAAAAAAAAATCACTTATCCTCATTTGTTCAGATACCACATGAATAAATGATGTGACACAATCATCTCTCACTTTCTCAGCCAAAATACCAGAGGTCTTTTTAAGGCCTGCTTGATAAAACTACAATAATATCATTGATAGAAAAGAAACTCGAGAGAAATCTGTTCATCTGATCTCTCAGAGTTCATTTCTGTTTTCTTCCGCACCTTTTGGCAGAATGGAATCAGCAGGGAACACACATCACCTTAATTAGGTCTGTTCCTAAATCTACAAAGGTGACTGGCATGTTTTTCAAAAGCAGCAGCGTTAAATACATAAAGTAGTGTATAGCTGAAAAAAAATGAAAGGGGAGGGGAAAAAAAAAGCAACCCTGTGAGGAATTTTGACAGATATATGTATCTCTCAACTAATTATGGAGACTTTAAATGCTGGTTTGAACCAGAGTTCACTCAAACCATTACCTGGCCTTCACACAGATATGTTTGACCATGTAACTGATCAGAGAACTGATGCAAAAGGAGGTCATGGTGTTTATTTTGAGTTGCACAGGAGAATTTTCATGATGATTTTATGACTTCATTGACAGATCTGTAATTACCTTCCAAAAGATGTCATGAAAGCAATGAATCAAAGAGGAGAAACACTGTTGGAAAAGCATCTGAGACTCAGGTAACTGGGTCAGGCAAGCCATGTGGGTGGTGCTCGCACAGCCTCAAACCCTTAAGGGCTAATACTGCCAAAATTTAGCTGAGGAGCATTTCTTCCTGAGCTGATGGAGGATCAAACTTCATTATTAGGGGAAATCAGATATCTTTTCAAGGTTAAAGACAAACAAATGCCTTTATCCAACTTAGTGATAGCAATAAGAAACCATTTCTTAGTGAATTTTCAATTAACATCCTCTCATGTAAATGTCTCTCAAAATAAGAAAATAAATTTCCTAGTTTATTAGAAAACAAATATCCCTTTGCTGTATCCCTTTGCCTCAACATCAGGCTCTTTCTTCCTATAGGAGACAAATTGTCCTGAGCTCCAGAAAAATCTTCAGATTTAGAGTATGGATACTGCAGCACACTGCCATATTTCCCCTGCCGTTTGACCTCAAATCCTGGTAGAAAAATTCATTAAAAATTCATATTAAAAAGCTTTCAGTCTTCCACAAAGCACGTTGGCCACAGGTAGCAATGGAAAACAAACACCACTGCACTTAACTAAAATGAAAATGCTTTGTTTGCAGTGTTACCAGACAATCATTATATTAAAAGCATTAAATTTGAAGCTTTTGTTATATACATAGCCCTGTGTTCATAAAATTAAAAAAACAAAAAAAAAAGGAAAAAAGCACCACTCATTTTTTGGCACAACACAAACAAAAAATGCTTTCAGTATGAACTGCTGAAAGTTCTGTTATTTTTCAGCATCCTTTTTTTTGCTGTAAATTTCACCTCCATCCTCCTCTCAAAGAGGTTTCCTACTAAGAGGTCCACTGCCATTCAATCTGCATGAAACTGTAAATGCATTACTAATTGAGACAAACTTTCAAGAGACGGTTTACAAATTAATTTGCACTTTTCTATGATAATTTTATATTAATTAAATGCATCATATTAATTAAGTCAAAATTAAATTAGCTCTTAGAAGGAAAAGTTAAAATTAATTACTTTGTGGCATGTTCCATAAAATTCATCAAGGAACTCTGGACTGAACTCTAACCATATTACATCACATTCTACTGTTAATAAAGATGAAGAAATATCTGGTAGTAAGTAGGAGGTTTTAATCATAGAAGGCATGGTAAAGTTCATGTGACAAAAAGAGTTAGGGCTTAATTCCTGGTTGACACAAACATGGTTATTTGCTCAATGAAATACCAGTGAGAAATTCAGTAGATTAGGTAGGATCAGGTAAAGGGTCAAGGGGATTGAATCCAAAGCCTCACAAGACAGCTCCATCTACTAAATCTGCTTGTTTTCTGCTTGTTAGTAGAAACCACAGAAAACTCCTCAGGTATTTGCGTTCCCACAAAACTAAGAAGTATCTATTGTGGATAGTCCCATAAAAGAAAATGCAATAAGAGGAAGAAAATTAATCAGGAGGAAAAAACCCAAAAATATCTGATATGAGGCATGAGAGTATCATACCAAGAGAACAGAGTGAAAATGAGTAAAACTATAATTATTTGAAAGACAATTCCAACCCATAAGGGCTGGAGATTGCTGTTCACGTGCAGGACTGCATCTTACCAACACTGTTTGCTGCTCCATCCCTGAACAGGGAGCTCCACTGGCAGCCACCAGAACATTCCCCCTGCACACTCAGTATTAATTGACCAGCACCTCTGGTGATTGCTGCCTCTTCTCTGCTGGTGGTTTCACTCACTTTTAGCTCATTTAACCTAAATAAATTCTGTCCTCCCCAAAATGTCACAAGCAATAATCTTGTTTTAAGTGCAATTCTTTAATTCAGAGGTTTGGGAATTCTCGTCCCTCAAAATTTCTAAACATCATGCAGTTTTGCCTCTCAAATTTCAAGTTTTTCACTGGAGCTGCTATGATGACATCCTCAGTAGATAGCTTTAAATTTCTTTCAAAGACCAGAAACAAATGCAGAGATCCACTTCCCTCCTTACAGAGGAGTATGTCAGAAGAAAATCTGCTGAAGTGAATGGAGTTGCAGTGGTGAACTTCAAAGGGAAATCAGGGAGAAAGGCAGACAGGATTTTAACTGACTTCACTTTCAGAACAAATAACACAGTCCAAACTGAATCAAGAGCATTTTCCAATGTAAAATCCATACAGTTTAGGACACAGACCTTTTGAACAGTACTCAGTGTACTTATACAGCCTCATTTATTACCTAGTACTTCAGCTCTACATGTTATTGAAAAGAAAACAAAACCCAACCAAAACACAGTGAATCCTACAGAACTGAAAAGCCCATCTGATTTCAAAAAGAGCTGAAATACATCAGGACTTGCCCAAAATCACAATGAATAATCTGATAGAAAAGGACAGGGCATGGGAGCCATGGAGCCTCCTACTCCCATTTGATCTCTACCTTCGTAGCCCAGTGATGAACAAACAGCATCACCTTCACCCCTGGACAGCAGGCACCAAGCTAAATGAGTTAAATGCTCCATCCTGGGTTCTCTTTGGCCAATGGCACAATAAAAACTGCTGACCCTCCTGGCACAGAGCACCTGGGGGCCAGGAGTGACACAGGAATTATTCATAGCCAGGGCTTCAGAGGAGGGAAAGGCAAAGCAGGCCCAGCTCTGTCACAGCTCAGCCCTGCCCAGTCCTGCTGCCTGCCTGGACACTTGGTTTAAATGGAGATTAGTTCTATTACCATTTCTATTCCTCTCCCAGCAGATGCATATGCATTTGCCCTGTGTGACCAGAGGAAGATGAGACCATCCTATTGCAAACTAATCTGGTGCTGCGTACACACTTCTGCAGAGGAAAATAAATCACTGGAGTGTGACTTCTGGGTAATACAGATGTGTTGTTCCCCTTAAAGAACACAAGTACAAACACTTCACATTCTGGGTGATCGAATGATACCCTTGAAAAGGAAACTGCAGCAGAGGAGATCCAACTGAACTAAGTAAGCTGAATGTTAAGTGCTGTTCCATCTAAATACAGGTAAAAGAACAGTTGCTTGGCAGCAAATATTAATTTTAAAAAGGAAACTGAGATATCTTGCACAATTTTTAATAAGGTATTTTCTCACTTCTTATGACAAAGAATTTTTCAGAAGCTCAGGCATCCATTTTTCTGATATATTTCCTGTCCATCACAGGTACCTTTTCTATGTTGACAGTGTAAAACTGATTACAAATGATGGAACTCTGACATCTATATATCTGTTGTAAAGCAAAACAGGCAACCTCCCATATGTGTATTGCAAATATTGCTATTCCTTACTCATTAATACAGGTAGGGATATATGTAAAGTTAACAATAAAAAAATCTTATAATCCCTATGAGTACAGTGAGGATTGCTGACAATTCACATGTTGCTCCAAGAATACCAAAAGGCTTCAAATCAATATTCATAAAAATGCCTCCTTTGCCTCTTTAAAATACACCTTTAAATAGTCCAGACACAGAGCCTGTAAATAAATTCAATCTTCTTCCAGTCAGACAAATGGCAAACTTGAATTACTTTGTTCTTCATCTTCCCACCTATCTACATAATTTTGGTTTTTCTTTGTACCTTACAAAAAACCTAACCTATTTCTGCTGAGCTTTCCTCCAAACTGAAGATAAGCACCTTTTTGGGCTGACTTTTAGCTTAAGGTGATGAGAAGGTGAAATGTGCAATGAGAATGCAATCCTGTCTGGAAACAATATATGGCAATCGGAGGATTAAAAAACTGAACTGCCCCAGTTTGTCCAGCCAAGGGCTGGGCTGATCACCTTTGCCATTTCCTGTGTAAGGTGTTTATAGCAGCAGCTCTCACTGTGGCACAGAGGGGCACAACTTTTGTGTTTCCTGAATCCTGCAAGGTGTGAAGCTCCTAAAATACACTCATTGGTTAAAGGCTGGGGTGTCTAAAATCAGCTGCAAGCACAGAAAGAAGCAACTTTGAAATTGTCAGCTGGAGGTCAGAGCAGTTTGATTAAGGAGTGCAATTATTATTTCCTGTTATCCTGCAAACAACAGAATTTACCAGAGCACTTTGTCATCAACACATGTACTACAAACAATAGGAAATGAATCTATCTATCCATCACTGATAAACAGATGTAGCACAGATCTATTTTGTCTTGCTCGTAATTACAATGCTCAGAACATCCTCCCCTTTTGCACATGCCATTATTCCATTTGCCTCATTGAATTCTGTGCTTTGCTTGGAAATTAAATCAGGTCTTGAATTTGAAACCAGGACAATATTGAATCCCAAATCTATCAAAAAGTGCTGTCTCCTTAACTGAGCAAAAATTTCCATTTTCCCCTCAAACTATTAATATTAAGATACAATCACAAGAAAGAAAAAAAAAAAAGGCTGAGCTGAGCTTTAGAATATATCTCTTCGCTGAATAAGTGACAAAAAGTTAAAAGCAGTAATTTAGGAAACTTAAATGTGACAGTGTGTGATAGATGTGAGTTGGCAAGGCAAGAAAATGAGAAACATTAAAATCATATATTAGAATAGATCAAGCTCTACATACCAGTTTATGTCAGCAAATTTCTTTTGATATGTCAAGTCCCTATAGGGCTGGGATTCAAGTATACTTTGAAGATGTATTTTAAAAGGAATATGTTTATGTTTAGAAACTTAATAAGATCATGTATGTACGGAAGGCAAAGAAAAATAAAATTGAATGTAATATTGTTAAGTTCACTGCAAGGTTTCCCACTGTGTGGCACTTCTGATGCTTTTCATGTTCTTCAGGACATTTCAGGTTCTTTTACTGATATAGTCTTCTGCTTTCCCAGGTACCAAAGTGAACACTGTAAAAGGCCATATGGGATTTTATCCCCAGCCATTGCCTATCAAAAATTATACCAAGTCAATGAATTGCAGCTTGGTCAAAGGACATCAAGCAAATTGAATTGAGGCATGCACCAGCTCCCCCAGGATGCTGTCAAAGGCTTTGTCACTACCAGCAGGAGAACAAGAGCCATGTTCTAGTCAACACTGAGCCAGACATTGCAGGCGGGCTGGATCCTTCTCCCTAGATGCAATCCATAATATCATCGAACAGAAGGTCACTCAGCTATAAATAAATAGATTTGTACATTGAATCCTTGCCACCACTCCATTTTAAATGCCACAGCGTGGACTGGCAATTAGATGTAATAGCAATGGCTCTGCATCTGAGCTGCTGTCATTAAAACCAGAGCAGGGGCTGTTTGCACACTGTCACACACCAGCAGCACCCTGGGGGTGCCTTCCAGGCCAAATGCAGAGATCCACTTCCCTCCTTGCAGAGGACTATGTCAGAAGAAAATCTGCTGAATTTAATGGAGTTGCAGTGGTGAACTTCAAAGGGAAATCAGGGAGAAAGGCAGACAGGATTTTAACTGACTTCACTTGCGGAACAAACAACACAATCGAAACTTAATGAAGAGCATTTTTCAATATAAGATCCATAAAGTTGGATCTTACAGGAGGGATGGAGCTTGAGCAGAAACTTGGTAGTCCCAGGTGTGAAAAAGAACAGGAGAGTGGAGTGCTTTGAGCCATTTGCAGCTGAGTTTCCCCAGCAGCATCAGGGCAGAAATTCAATCCTACTGTTCCAGCCAAGGAGGAGGCTCCAGAATTTGTGTCTGCTCTGTACAAATACTGTTTACAACTACCAGCACTACTGTAAAGTACCTCCAAGATGTGTGATAAGATGCAGACAAAGAGGGCAGCAAAATGCAGCAAAATGGATGAGCTGGTCATTCCCCTAACACAGCACAGGAGGCTGGCAGCTGCAGCCACAGAACTCATTTTATGGACCACTGCTGAGCTGCCTGTGCTTTGGATCATCCTGGAGGGTCCTGGCATCCCAGGAAGCTGTAAAACCCTGGCAGAGCCCTAAGCCAGCCCTGCCATGGTGCCTGTCAGGTGCAGGGGTGCAGGTGCTCCCAGATGGAGGGCTGTGCCTCCATGGCACACAGTGGCACCAGCAGGGTTTCCACGCAGTGCTCCTGCACCTTTGGCTGTGCAATAACCAGGTGTGATCACATGTCTGCAGTCACAGCACCATTACTGGATTCCCTCTCTTTCCCTGGAAATGAAGGGCTCCATTCCCCTGCTGGCAGCACACAAACAAACTCCTCCTGGTGCACAAGACGGTTTGTCCTCTGCATGGGCACACACAGAACCAGGGATGCTGGGAGCTGGCTTCCTTCCTCCTGACTGTGAGCACATCCACACAAAGCCATTCCAAAGAATGATGTTTGATAGCGACACAGAAAAGGCACAAATGCTTAAATGGTTCTGAATCAAAGGTGAGCCAAAGGTAAATAGCATCTAGAATGACAGGGTGGACCATGGAGTCCCTCAGCAGCCACCCAGACCCAGCTGCATCTCCAAAGCCATCAGCACAAGTGCCTGTGGGCTCTGCCAGGAAGCCAGATGCCATTTTCTGGAAAAGTGTGCTCTATAGCTTGGCATCTGGTAATTGTGATGTCCAGCCAGAAACTGAGAGAGGAGGAAAATATATTTTCTTCAGTAAACATTACTTCAGTGAACAACAAGCAACTGATCACCCCCATTTAAAAATGTCACTCTAAAGAAAGAAACATAAAAAGGCAGGAGGAAAGCAAAAAAAAAAAAAAAAAAAAAAAATAAAAACCACCATCCAACCCACAGAGATTTTATTAACACACAAAATGAAATATTTCCTTGCACAACAAGTATGATAAACTCAAGCTTTCATTTATGAGCTCTCATAAATGATACATTTTTAGGAAGGTTTTTTCCAAGCATCTGTAGAATTTCTCAGTTCTTTGTTTTCATCCAAATAGTCTATTGGCAATAGGGGGGAAGGTTATGAGACAGTTCTGCTCACCACTTTCATGGACCATCACCTCCCCCTGCCAACCCCTCCCCAGCTTTGATCTAAAAACGTTGCAATCAGCAGACCACTAGGAAGCCTTCCAAACTCCACAGTTGGATAACAACCAGCCCTCCCTCATCTGCTGCATGTTGAAATCTCACACAATTTAGGAGATCAGGATTTTTTTTTTTGTGGTGTGGCTGGAAATCAGACAATTCTATGCAAAAAGCCAAAGGGGGGATTCTCTTCTGCAAGTTTCACTGGCTGAAAAATTAGCTTGTTTCCAAGTCTGAAAGCAACCCTACAGTGACTGATAATCCTTTACTGCAAATGAAGTGTCCCTCAGTGCATTCCACCACCACAGGATCACAACAAGCCTTCATCCATTACTGATAAATGATAAAAATTAGATGATCATAAAATTTTCCTACAAACTCTGTCCACAGTGAATCTCAGATTTGCTTAGAAAAACTTCCAGCTCCACCATAATATTCAAGTTTAGGTTACAAAAATAAATCTTACCATGCTCTGTCTGGGAATACACTCCCTGCAAAGCAGTCAAAACCTTTAGCAATTAACAGGTATTTCCTCATGTTCAATCAATAAGTATTTCTGTGTATTTTAAGAGCAAAACTGTAGCTCTGGAAGCAGCATTGTGCAACACCAAAATCTGCTTGGTCTCAGGAGCAGACTGGGCTGTGAATCAGTGCCATAATTTTATTTCCAGTGCTGTTCTAGCTAGTAGGAAAGCACCTAAGCCAGCTCTGCTTCTTCTCTGGTGTGTGTTGAGCTCAGGTCACCTTGGTTCAATAAACACCTGCAGGAAGGGGAGCCCAGGGCCAGCCCTGCCCCACCTGGGGGAAGAACACCGATTTCTGCTCTGAGGAGCAAATGGCTGCTCTGCCTCTCTCTGCCCTCATGGACCACAAGATTTCTCAATATCAGAATGTAAATCATCTTCCATCTTTTCTCTCCTACATGACATTTGAAATCTTCCTTCAAAACCTTATAGAAAGCATTGTTGATCTCTTCAGGCTTTGAAACAAGCAAGGATATTTCCAGTTATAAATATTTCTGTCTAAAATATTTTAAGTAAAAGCACCAGCTCAGTAAGGCTAGCCCTTCATAAATTTATTAATGGAGAATATGAAGCATGTTCTCCTTAATTTGAAAAAAATAAGTGAAAATTCTTTTCTGATCTTTCTGCATTTTCCTCATAGTTTGCTGCACTTGCATTCAGAAAGAAATCTGTACGTCAGTGCAGTAAACTATAAAAGATTTAGAAAACAAAGATAGCCTTTAAACTGGGACTGTAGCTTGTGTCATTTCTTATACAACCAGAGCCAAACTACACCCTGGGAAACTGTCAAAATTATTAAAACTTATCAAAACATATCAGACAGAAAATAAGTGAATTGCTATATGTAGGGTTTTACAAATCATACAGAAAGAACAACTAGCACCACACCAGAGCTGTTAGACACAGGCATACAGAGGCTGCAGAGCAGCAAATGCCACCAAACATTTCTGCCATCAGGTCTTACAGTGTGGAGCCTAACACAGGACACCAAGCTTAACTCAAGGACCTCTTGTTGCTCAGCTATTGAGGAATAAAGTTGAATTTAAGCATTCATCATCCTCCAAGTGTAAAAGTTCTAGTTCTGTCATTTGTAATGAAGTTGCCTAACAAGGGATAAAAGATTATTGGCAGGAAAAGACAACTGCAGTGCATTAAAAGCAGATTAAGGTTGTAAGAAAAAGCAGTGGCAGGAAGAAAATTCACAGTTAAGGGGAAAAGGCTCCATATGTCTCCTAACACCAAGATCCAACTGGGGGCACCGAGCAAGTCATTAAGGAGAGACCCCATTGTGTGCTGGAATTACCAGACATATGGCACGTTTTCCCTAAACTGTGGATTTTCTTGATTATCTACCATCAGCACACAATCCTAATGTTTTCCAAAAGCCAGTTTTCAAGGAGCAAAAACAATAACCTACAGCTACACTAGGAGTGGTTTGCTTGTGCAAGGAGCACTGCATTGTCTGCTTGTGTCCCTGGGACAAACCAAGCGTGGAAAAAATCAATAATACCCATGCAACAGTGTGGGGCCAGAGCTCCAGCCACACTGCCAGGACATGCAAGAGCAGTATTGAATTTTGCTCTGTTCCATGCTTCCCATCTAATTTAGGACAACTTCCAAGTTTTAAGCAGTCTGTGAAGGTAGAAGTCCCTGATGGTGAAACTATCATGATCTCTCTGGTGAGGATACACCCTAACTTGAGAGGGAACCAAAGCTTTCAGTGACATTTGAATTGGTCACCTGAACCCCTGATAACTCCCTAGGAAGTGCTGGAAACATCTACTGCCCTTAAATGCTGACATAATCACTTAAAAGCAATTAAAATTCCGTGCCCTTTTATTAAATAACGAGGCACATTTATTAAATAACCATCTAGCCTGTTGGATCTCCCAACTCAAGCTATGTCAGCGTTTCCAAGGGGCTCAATTTTTGTACTACAGCACTAAATGTGTAGGGGGATATATCTCATGGAGTAAATGTGTTATGGTAAAACAGGTGCTTGGCCACCTTTGGATTCAGTGTTTCACATGATAATTGTGCCACAAATCCCAGTAAAATCACACAGTGAGGATGCCCCACCCACGGCAAATGACCTGGCGAGAAACACCCACTAAAATCAGAATCCGCATCTGATTTAATGAGTGCCCAAACCAATTGTCCATAAATACAATTTACTTCATATTATCATATCTTTTTTGAATTAAGCCCTTTTACAGCATTTATTATTTTCTACTCATTTGGGCAAAATCTATTTCCATCTATTCCACTAATATTGTATTAATAATCTTTTAGCACCATTTTAATTTTAAAGCAAATTAACATAATGAACTACACTTGAAAACTATTCACAATTTCATTAAGATATTTATTTCAATTTGGTAATTGAATTCATAATAAGTCTACAAAAATATCTGTTAGAAAAACTCCATTGTATTTCCTGGCATGTCCTTCTTACTCAAATAATTTTATTCAAGTCAAAGGTTCACCCTAAGGACTGTGAGTCACTGAAAGGATCTGACCTGAGGATGAAAAACAACATTTCAGACTGTAAACCTGCCATAATCTGTGGCACAGGAGCCTTTAAATAACATGGCATGTCAGACCTTCCTAAGGCAACCACACCACCAGAATAACTTCCAGCCCCTCAACATAGAAGCTGAAATGCTGATTTAACTTTTTTTTTTGCTCTATGACTAATGCCAAGTTGGCTCCTAGAGAGGCACTGCTGATCCAAGCAGAATTATCATGTTTTAACTGAATTTGAACTGAATTTCCTCCATGCCTTTGAAAAGCTGTGTTTGTGTGTGAATTCCTCCTCTTTCAGGTGATGTTGGGGCATGGTCTGAGTCCAGCCCTCCCTGACCAGGCTCTTTTAAGCTGTTCCACACATGGAAGGTGTAATGTTGAAAATCTCTGGACTCTCCTGATGTCACCCAGGCCTTGGCTTGCAGCCAGTTCAAACCCCTCCTAAATCCTCATTAAATGTTGAGGTTTCATCCTCTCTGCTGGCCCGAGCTCCTGATCCACTCTCCCCACGCTGGTCTGGCCAGCCCAGGGTGTGTTGGGGAAGATGAAACAGGAAAGGCTTATAAATATGATTGCCTGGCAAAAGATGTTGAGAATATAGAAACTATAAGTGAGATTGAAATGAAAGCAAGCTTTGAGATATCTTAGTCACTGAACAACTGGAAAACAATGGTGTGGCTGGCTCAAGGTAATCTCTTTTTGATGAAACAATTCCCTCTGCTTGCAGACAGGTCTAAGGGTCAGAGCAGACCCCACCAGCTTGGCAGAAGGGGCCCAAAGAGGAGTTTTTAGGGTTTAAAATGTAGCACAGTATGGTAATGTAGTGATTCTCATAAGTCGTATAGAAATGCTATAAGATTTGTATGTTGTACTAGATTGGTTAGTGAGAAAGAATATTGAACACAGAAGAAGATTTATTGTATTGTAACAGGAACTTTGCTCACTGACTTATCTAAGCTCTAAGCTCTTACTCTTTCCTATTGTCACTTAGCTCTTGCCTTTTACTTTCTCTCTCTACCCCCCTCTTCTCTGGGGCCTGCTCTGAGCTGTGTTTGGCAGCTCCCAGCAGGGCCCTGCACCCAGGCCCTGTGCAATAAACCCCAAATCCCAGCAGGGCCCTGCACCCAGGCCCTTTGCAATAAACCCCAAATCCCAGCAGGGCCCTGCACCCAGGCCCTCTGCAATAAACCCCAAGTTCCACGACCTGGCTGCAGAGATCTTTTGTCTCTGTCTGTCCCGACTGTGCTACCCTCTGATGCTCCTACAAGGGTGGAACAGGCACAGCTCCTGCTCCCACCCAGCTGTGCACAGCTGAAGGAAAATCACATTTTGGCAGCTCCTGTGTGGTGACAGCTGTGGTCAGTCACACCCTGCCTTGCTCTCCAAGATCTACGGGCCCCTCACCCCCTTCTTCCTTGGTTGGGTTTATTCAGTGAGTCACAGTCACCCCCAGAGGGTTGAGTCACTCAGAGGCACTAAAACATTACTTTTAATGTCCTATTCAAATTTACCAAATGTTAATTTAAGGTGACATGAGAAGTTGATAGAAAATTTTGGTCATTGTTTCTTCGGGAGGTCAAAAGTGGCCTGAAAATCCTTTCATGAAAAACCTTTCTTTTCATGTAACCATCTATGCACACCTTAATTTAGAAATGTCAAGTACATTATGCTTTTTTTCATGTTTTTTTGCTGAGGACACTTTGGAGGACTTAAATCCAGGAGATGAAAATTTCCTTATCTTTACCAGGTTTTAAAGCAGCATAAAATAGCCTGCAAAGTGGCTCTATACCATCTCATTTAGAAGGCTTATTGGGGGAACGGAAAAACAAACCACAGGTTCTGATTTTTTAATCTTACTGGAAAAATCTCCCTCTCAAATGGAACAACAAGATTTAGCTTTTAGTTACTGATATCTCAATCTTACCTGTTCTTTAAATGTAACTATTTTCAAGGGTAAACACAATGAGACACAATACTTTATAAACAAAACAGAAAGAAAAACACCCCACCAACTTTGCAAATAGATCTTGGAACTTTAATATTATGAGGAGACAAAAAAAATCAACACCTCCCCTTCTCTCTCTTGGAAACACACATCTCTGTTCCTGAGATGAGCCTGAATAAGAATTACTGCTCTGAAACCCCTGGAAGTTGGTGGCAGTTTTGACTTGGATTCACACATTTGTGAAGCCATCAGGCTCCTGCAGACACTGCATGTGATTAGCTGGATTTAAACAGCTTCAACTCCCACCCACAGAATCCCTCTGAGCCCTCACAGGTACAGAACCACACAGGTACCAAATCACATCTCGCATCCTCTGCTCGTGGCTGTCCTACACCACACAAGGAAATCTTATGGAAAAGTAAGAGTAAAATAAAGATTTTGTTTGTTCTGTCCTACAAAACATTATAAAATGATAAAATTAACTTTTTAATTAAGGACAAGATTGATGATGATTGCCCAGAAGATATCTGTAAGCAACACTGACCAAGAGGGGAAATTAGGAAAACCACAACCCTATGCTTATGATAATTTCTTCTCTAAATGTAATGTCCTAATGAAGCATTAATTTGTCATGTAAATGACCTTCTGATGACAATCTTTCACTGGGAACTTGAATTCTAACCAAAATTTGTGGTCACTTTTTATTGTTCCTTTATCTTATTTGAAGTCTCACTTTCCCCACCCTAGCAATAAAACTCCCAAGGGCTTGTTCTCCCTCTGGTAGCTTCAACAATGCTGATGTAAAAAAAAAATAATAATAATGTCTTAATAAATCTTGAAGCCCATAGCTTAGGTAATACAATAATGACAATTGATGGCAACGTACTCAAAGCAGCATCATAATATTAAAAGCCAACTTCTATAAAGGACCATTCTCTCAGTTTCTTTAGATACCTGATAAAATGGAAGCTTGGGAGTTGGTTGAGTGGGTTTTTTTAATATGAAAAGCATTGAAGTGTTCAAAAATTAGTGGAACAGAGTGAAACAATTTGATATTCATCTCTCTGCTCTCAGTACCCATCTCACAAGGTCATGATATAAACCAGCAACTCCAGTCCAATGAGATACAGAAATTTGTCTCCTGAGCCCAATCAAGGATCTGAGAAGCAACTTCAAAGATATTCTTGAGCTGAAGACCCTTACTTACTTTACTAAAAGGAAGAGAAAAAACTCCAAACTTTCCAAGTAGAATGGTAATAGGGAAAAAAAGAGGCAGAGGCTAAATGATGTAGTGCAATACTCTTTTTCTGTGTCAAGTTTAAGTCCAGTCATAGTTTTAATCACAAAAAACTGCACAAGACAATCTTTTAATTGTTTTTAAGCCAGCAACAATAACTGATTGAATTTGCAAGGGTATATCTGGCAAAAAAACCCAAAAAAACAAAACAAAACAAAAAAACAAACCCACAAAAAACCCCAAACTGTTGAAAAGCATCATAGTGTTTGAGTAGCAACCAGAGGTGAAAGGAGTTAATATTTTATCTACCAATGACACAAATAGCCTCAGATATCTCTTTTTTACCCCTTTTCTAAGCACCAAAAGAAGAACAGTGAAACTGTTGAACGGCACATCTCAGGACTCAGATCTACAGAATGTGCAAGTTCACCTCAATGATAACAGCTGACTTCAAGGTGAAGTTATTGAAGGATAACAAACCCAAAGATAGGTTAGAAACTGCAGGTAGAGCTGACACACCATTTACCAAAATGCTTCTCTCTAACACCATATCTACTAATTGGAGTTTTCTTTACACATTTATTTAAGGACACTGTGCCGTAGAAATAAAGCAACAACTATACTCTTGAAGGAAATAAAAAATTAAAAAACCCCAAGCAAAAACTTACCAGTTTAGTTTTAGGTCATGAAAGTCTGGCCTGGAGGAGGTGAGTCCAGCTATTTACACTTCCATTAAACTGAATAAAGCAGAAGAGGAGATCTTGCCTGCTATTGAATTTCCCCAAGTCTTCAGCGCTCTTTCTCCTGACCTTTCCTTAAGCTCACCTGACTTCTTAAACAACCTTGTGCTGAAATTAATATCTAGTAACAATCTCTGAGAAACTGTAAAAAGATAAAAGCAGCCATTTCTCTGAAGAGCTGTGGCAAGGGTTCAGAGGGAGCAGGAGACAAATAAGCTCCTGCTCAGACAAGGTGCTCTTGATTATCATCAGACAATGGCAGCAGCCTCTCTGATAAGCCACACCTGAATGCATCCTTATCTCTTTGCAAGTATAATCTCTTCCAAAACCTGTTTCCCACAGACAGAAAACTGGCAAGTGTCTCTCATTGTTGGATATCAGGAGAAATAGATGCCCACACACAGGAAGATCCACAAGTTAACCTTAAGTTTTGATACTTGGGTGTCTTTTCCACTAGGACTTTCCCAGAGCACAACAAAATCACAACATTATGCTCTTGAACAAATTATGGCAGGGTAGAAGATAAGGGGTAAACTAAGAGAAAAAGGGACAGAGAGAGAGCTGGGCTAGTCAAAATGATAGAAAAATGTCATGTCTTGGATAAAAACATTTCACTAATTGTTTAATGTTATCCCAGTCTTGGAAGAAAAATTCTCAAATCTTTTAATCACTAATATTTTATGAAGAGGAGTATCCATTTCCATGATCATATTCTGTGATTTCATCCAGCAATAAAACAGTTCTCTTTTTCCACTTTCAGAGATGAATTAAATTTCTCTCATTGCAAAGAGTAAACCCACATTTTTACCCAATATTCAATAACTATAGGCAATCTGGTCTAGAAATGCCATGCTGCCTGGTACTAAACATCTGATAGCTGAAGTGAAAGGACATTTCAATATTCCAAAAGTTTCCTCATTTAGAATTCTAGAATTAAAACAATTAACTTTTTCAGTTGTCCAATTACATTATTCAAAAAATATTAAGAATTCATCTAGAATTTTGAAACTTCTTGTATTTTCATTCCTCATTCCCTCCCTTTCTCTGGCAGATGTTGCCATTTTCATGACTTGAGTCTGGGGTAGCAAAGACAGTGAATTTGTGGCAGACAAGGTGAGAGCAGGAACAATTTCACATACCCTCTTTTCACTCTGCTGCCAAGTGTCTGGCAGAGCCCAAAGGCTCTAAGACACCCCAAGAAATTCTCAGCAAAAGCATCTGTCTCAGCTAAGACACCTTTTTAGAGGGATGACAAAACAGACTTTGGCATTTATGTACCAAACACGTGTATTAATGCTCTAGTTCAAGAGAAAAAAGCCACCAGGCTGGGCTGGCCACGTTGGGAACTCAACACACAGGAGCACTTTTAGTAAGAGGGAAAAAATAAAAGAGTATCACAAGTAGCCTCTGTGTGTGGTTATTGACTAGTTGACAAAACAGGCTAAAAATCAATAGCATTTTCTATGGGAAGTTAGATAACTTCCCAATAGTATAAAACAAGGGTCTGCTGAGGAATAGATGTCAGTTCTGTTGATGGCTTAACTGCAAATTTTCCATTTATTTATTTCTGCTCCTTGAAGAGCTCACTAAGTTCAGTCCTGGTACCAGCACACCAGGGAATAAAAGAAAATAGTATTCCTGTGTAAAAAGAAAAGGGAAGCCTCAAGCCATGAGCAATGCTGAACACTCAACACTTCCATTGCTGTAAATACCAGAAAAATTACCAAAAACCTCTGAGAAATATTTACTGGTGCAAAATTGATCTGATGACATAAAGGGAACAAGCTCCTGGACTTCCTATAGGGTTGAAATCCTGTTATGCTTTGCCTCTTGTTATGGGCAAAATGGAAAGCACCTTATAAGCTACTAACAAAATAGCAGTTGTCATCCCATTTCTGTCCACAGCCTGCTCATGACAATGACAAATTTCAACAGATAGCTAAGAAGGGGAAAAAACCCAAACCTCGTTTAGCCAGCAAGATTTAAAATGTTTAAACCAAGATTTAGAAAGGATAGGTAGAGTGTGGAAAACAGCCTGTGCTGTAAGGGAGGGCTGGGGGGACTTTGTGCTGCAAACAGACCACAAATATTGGTCAGGTGCATTTTTACTTTCCAAACAGCCAAGTGGAAAATTGCCCTGTGCATTCATGTACTCACATGCAGCTCATATTACTAAAAATAGATTACAGATTTTTTTTTTCCAACATGAAATGGGCATTTGGAGAGGGGGGTTAATTTAAAAGTTGTAATAAACATGCAGCATCTCTTTGTCAATACCAGTTACCCTACTTTGGCTATCTAACAAATAATTAGTTATAATAATTTCTGGGAGAAAAGTGGATCATTTTTTCTTCTTATTAGCACATGCTTTGCCCTTTGTCATGGTTTAATTTGAATACAACCGCAAATTTAAAAGCATTTTATTTTTACTGCAGCAAAAATAATTAAATCAATGTTGTATTTGTGGAGCTGCTTTCAAGTATTAAAGTAACTTGATCCCAAATGAACTTAAAATTTTAATTCATTTTACCTTATGCTGGCTGTGGAAGAAGTCAAATTTTTAAATGCAATATGACATATGGCTGTTCATTATTTATACATTCTGTAGCAGACTATAAATTTCACTTTGGACATATATCGAAGCACTGAAACCATTTCAGTTGCAAACACATAAATCATAGTTACAGTTATTAGTCTAAATGTAATGCCACCCAGGTTCTAGATCAAAACCTTTAAAATCCATTATAATTGACGTCTGCTGCATAACTTATGTCTGATTTTATTAAAGGAGCTCATTATTATTTATATCTTTGAAACATTATATTCATAGCTGTGTAACCAGTTAAATGTGAAAGATTTGAGGAAAGGAGGGAAAAAGCAAGGAACAATAGTCTATAAACCAGAAAGAATAAGGTTATAACAGAGGACAAAATGTTCTGAAATGGAATTACCTAATCCAAGGTACGGATTTGCCAGCCTGCACCAGCAACATTTGGGACAAATGCAGTGGGAATTCTGTTTTAGTCAACTCACATCTCAGTGAGAAGGCTGCAAACCAAAAAGCAGCTCCCTTGCTACACACTGCTGTACAAGGGAGGAGGGGGAGAGGCTTCACACAGTTCCTGCAGCTTGAAAAATCCCTGAAACCAACCAGAAATGGCCGTGAGGCCCTTACAGATTCATTAGGAGGCTTTTTGCTGATGAGCTGCTTCCTTTGTGCAGTCAGGATGGGAAAGGCACTCTGGGATGTGCATCCTGTAAACATGGGCAAGTCCTTGGCTTTTTTCCTTTTCCCAGCGTGGCTGAGCCTCAAAGCCAGGATCCTGTCTTTGCTGCACCATGGAGGCTTTATCATTCTCTTCCTCTTCTTTGTTTCCCTTTTGTGTTCAAGATTGGCTTTTTACTTGGCTCTAAAACGTAGCCAGAAGAAATAAATGTGAGGGGAACTATGTCGGTGAGGTGTCTGCTGAGGAGCTGACACTGCTATCCTAAAATCAATGGCAAGGCTTCAAAAGACAAAGGCTCAGACTTTCGGGTGGTTTGAAGTTGTCAGTGAAGGAAACCAATCTCTCAAACACTGTAAATTAACTATACATGGGAAATTAACATTTCCCCATCAAGGACAAGGAAATCCTTGGGAAGCATCCCAGAGTGACCCTGGGTGGGCACCAGAAAACTCTTTTTGACTGAATTCCCTGGAATAATAGAGCTTTTTATCCACTTCAGCCTTTTAAACTACATTTTAAACTACATTTAGCATAACACATTTCTACATTACACTTCAATTTACATTATGCATATATTACTTCTAAATTATAACAATATATTTAACTGTATTTCAACACCGCTTTACCTTCTTCTCATTAGCTGAAGAGAAAAATAATCAAGAAAATGAACATTACTCTCTGCATCTAGCTTTAGCTTCACATCAATAGGCAAGAAAAGGTGATGATAAAAGCAAAGGCAGCATTTGTAGACCTGGTGATACAACTGCAGAATTTGAGATCTTGCCTGAGTTATTTTTTGAGTTTTTCCTACCTGGCTTAGATACAATGAAATATAATTTCTGGAGATGCTACATACAATAAAATGTAATTTCTGGAGATGCTGTGCATATTTCATTGGCTGTTGAGCTTCACCCAGCTCTTAGTTTATTTATTCTTTAATACTTAATATTTTACCTAAAGTTTCATAGTCTGAGCCAGAGAGAGCTCTGATTTTAGGAGGAGAATGCCAGGTTGGTCCATAGTAGTACCAAGAGCATATTGATCAGTAGGAGCAAGAGAGTGCAGGAAATTCTGTCTTCTATTTGAAATAGAAAGGGCACGGACTCATCTTGTGATGGGCCTGGACAACTTTTGTGTATTGAAAACTAGGAAAACTTCAGGACCCGGAGGAAGGAATGGAAATTAGCTTTGCTTGCTTAAAAACGCCAGAAAATATTATGTATCAAGCTTCTATTTTCAATGGAAAATAAAAGAGAAAGATGTTGCTAATACAGATTTTGTGAGTATGAAATGCTCAAAAAGAAATTCCAAAACCTAACAGCAGTTTAATCTTTATAATTTTCACTTGAAAATAGGTACAATGAATATGGAGAGTTCTTCCCCTCTGGATTAATCCCATCGTACAGAATTGTTTAATAAAATTACAACTTTTCTTCTGATTAAAAGACCTACACTTTTTGTAGAATCCTTTTCATTGAACATATTGTCCATTCAAGTTCCACACACAGCTTTTTTATGTTTTTCTTTGTCTCTAAATGCCTGTGCTGGTTACTATTCAAATAATCTTCATATTTCAGATAAAAGAAAATTCGAGTGTTGACATAAAAGCACATGAGGAACTGGCCACCTAGACCTTGAATCTGGATAATTTGTAAATCTGCTTGTATAGGCTGGCAATAATAATAAAAACTCATTAATCATGTAAGGCTGAGGTGCACACTCCTCTACAATAGCCCTGCAGCATTTCTTTGCTGTGGGGACAGCATGCTTCATAAACTCAAATTAGTGAGCTGCAAAAGCTAATTGAATGCACGTGTGAGGCTTTGCCTGGGGATAACACCGAAAGGTCAGGTGGTTTTCCAGTTTTATTACTTGGTTAAGAGAAGCTGAGTTGTTCCTGTACAAGAAGTCAGTGCAGAAATTCTCTGATTCTCTGTTTCTTTTCTACGGTGGCCTCATATTTTATTTCAGTGTGCAAATTTTCAGCCAAAGGAAAAAGACCAATCCACAGGTTGTTGGCCAAACTGGGGATGAGTGTGAATTTGTGATCTGGAGGAAATGGCACTGCCCAGCTCTCCTTGGTTTCCCCAGGTTTGTGTTACAGGGGACACCAAGATCAAACAACAAAGAGTGACTGATTAGATTGTTGCTCTCAGTTTAGAAATTTAGATAGCATCCACCCAGGGGAATTTTGGGGCCAAAAACTGTCAAAAATCCAACAAGATCCTTTACATACTTCCCCCAAGCTCTCTCTCTGAAAAAGCTGATAAGAGATTTAAGGTCTAAAATGAAAACAGATCCTTTACCTAATGAATATCAAAGAGCTAATCATCTGTATATTACTGCCCATGAAAATTATCTCCTTGCTGGATGAGTGGTTCACTGAGCTTTAGTTTTGATTTTATATTAAATAAGTTCATTATAACATTGGGAACCTGTTGAAGGCTTTATGGCTATTATATTTACTGCAGTATTTACTGGTCTAAGTCAAAATATACACAATGCAACAAAACACTGATGTGGCATAACCATATTAATGTCTTAGTCTATTTGTGTACTACCACAATAAGTTAAATGGACTGAATATGTACTAGATAAAAGATTAAAACTCTTTCCCCAAAAGAATTAGGCAAATTAAGCTATCAGTATTCCAATTTGGGAAAAAAAAATAAGCTGATTTTACTGTATTATCAGCAGAAGTGCACTATGAAGATAATACAACCTAGAACATTCTACAGAAAAAGAGGCGGTACTTCAAATTTTGCTGTGTGTCATCTGTTCATTGGAGGAGAGGGATGTTTTTTTGTTATTGTTCAAGAAGAGTTCCTTGCCCGGTTTATTGTTCTATACCTCACTAGAAATTTGAAGTGGAAGAGCCCATGTGTAGCATTTCCATATTTTAGAGAAAAAACAGAGAAATCAGAGAAAGCATTGTTCAGATCATTGATGATTATCCAGACCCACACCTCTTTAGCTCAGCATTTGCAGTTGAGTCACAACAAATTAGAGACCGAGTGTAAGAAATCAGGAAGATTTGGTTTTCATTTCAGAAATGCCATCAAATACAGTTACTCCATTTTCAAAGGCTAACAGGGTATGTGGGGGAAAAAAAAAGAAAAGAAAATTTTAACCTCCAGCTACAAATATTGAGAAAGATGATCAATAAGGATGTGAATCTCAGAGTGGGCAGAATTATGTAAAGCTCCTCCAGCAGAAAAGGGATGCTGGCAAAATACCGTGCAGCCTTTTCCCTCAACCCTGACAAGTTTCCTGATTTCACATGGTTAAATCCAACTGCAGCTCCTTCAGCCCTCCAGGTTCAGCATGGAAGAGTTGACTTCATTCTGCATAATCAAAAATAAAACTAATTCCACAGTGCTCTTTATAGCTGGTCATTAGCAGGGTATCGAGAGCAGGGAAAAGGGGATGCAATGGGACTTCAAAAAGTGCCTTGATCCAGCAACTTCAACAGCAAATTGCTTTTGACCACTCAGGTGCTCCTCAGCCCTGAAATCCAAGAACATTTCACTTCTTAATATGAATAAATTGGTATGTATTTTAAATTAGTTCCTTCAGTTTTGATACCTACTGCAAGCTCTGATGTTGGTGGCAGATATTTTCCTTGAAGGGTGTTTTTGCACACTATTTTTTCCTGCTCCTTAGGTTAGACAGCTATTTAGGCATTTAGCTTGTCTTCAGCTACCAAACACTAGTGCAGGAAATTACATTAATTTGGCAGTTATTAGATTTGTTAGTGCTTTTTCATCTCTTACTATTAAATAATTGGATCTGAGTGTTATTTTAAAAGGCAAATGTCTTGCTGTTCCTTGGAAGGCTATTAAGAGGAAGAAATGGCTAAGATTTGATTTCATGAAGGCTTAACTTCAGCTTTCGACAGCTGGAACTCATGTTCTGTGTCTCTCAGTTGTCCTAAAAGCTGCAAGCTGTGAGTAAAAACAAAGATGAATCTTGCAGGATATATGGATTTTATACTTTTTTGTCAGACATTTCTTAATTTTAATTTATCTGGTAAAACCAGACTTAGTTTGTGTGGTTTCCCCCCACCTTTATCATCCAGGCTGCTAATTTGTTTCAGAACTATATGAAATCTACAGCAATTCTGTTGACAAAGAATAATTCTATGAAACACCTTTAGTTACACACAAAATCAGTTTTCTTAAATAAGGAGGAAAGGACAAAATTCATCATTGTCCTACTGGATGTGCAGCACAGAGGGTGGCAGTGAATGTATGAACATTTTCCCTCTGAAATGGATTTCCATCAGGAGCCCCCTGAATGTGTGACACCTTTGTTTAGGACATGAGGAGAGAGTATTTTTTCTTCATTTCAGTTTGCTGGAACATTTATACAGATAACAACTGGCAAAAGGACTGTGGCCCAGTGCTTAAAGAATTTGTGCTGATGTTAAATTTTAATTGTGAGAACAGCAGAGCAAGGCAGGGGAGGAACAAAAAAGCACAAATAGGCTGTGCACAGCAGAGCAGTCATGACAAACCAAGCAGCCTGATTTTCCTAAGAGCAAGGCAAACCCCTCTTCAGGTCTTCATCTCCCTCAAATTCTTACACTGGAAACTTTTCCTCCCTGGTCCACCTTCAGCTAATTGCCAGACCTGGCCTCTTATGCATGTCTATTCTTTGTCCCTGGAGCCACAGTCATTCTCAAATTATCTCCTCTACATCCTCAAATACCTCACAAATAGTTTGGGGGATCTGAACAAAGTTTCAGCACAGTTTATTTGGAGTGTCTGGCTCAGATTTCCAGGTCTGAGGTGTCAAATGCTCTTTCTGAGTCCCTTCCACCCTGAGATTCTCTGGGATTCTACCAAGTCTGTGTATACCAGGGCAGGCTCTCTGTCCATATAATTCAATGGCAAAGAACCTAACAGAGAGAATTGGGAAGTGGGCAAAGAACCTAACAGAGAGAATTGGGAAGTGAACCACTGATATTAATCAAATGTTAAAAGAAGTCTTGTGCACAGGAAAGTCCTACAGTTTCACATGGCAGAAGTGCAGATGCATTACTGCCACAATAACAAACCAAGCATCCTGATCTTCCTGTGAGCAAGGAATAACTCTAAACATTTCTACTTCCATAGATTCCAGGCATTTTATATTCATTTTTCTACTTTTTTATCTCATCCAAACAAAGATCATTCCTTTCTCAGTGATGACAGAGCGCTGTAATTCTTTACTCTAATGTGTCATTTCTTTCTAATACCTCACTGTGACACTGAACACCTGCAGGATATCAGGGGTCAGTGTAGGGAATGCATATGGCAAATCCCACAGCATGTTACATTTGGGAAAACACAACTGTGGGCCAAAGTGAGCCACGTGGAAACCAAAAGCTTTTTATCAGCAGTGCTGAAACTGGGATGGCAAAGAAGACAACAGATTCAGCAATGGACACCCCGTGCCCTCTGGGGAATGGACTCTGTGGCCTCCTGAGCCCCATTTTCTGTGCCCAGCATTCCATGGCAGAGCTTGCTCACCCTTCCAGGCAGTGCATGGTGGGGCACAGCCTCCTCCTGCCTCTTGCTCTGTTTTCTGCCACCCACAGCAGTCACGGGTCTGCTGGTGACCCAAATTAAACTCCAGCCAAACCTGAAGCTCAAACTGATAAAGGAGCTGCCTCCCACAGGTAAAGCCATGCAGTAAGGTAGCCTACATTTTACATCCCATTTGATAAACTGCAAACAAACTTGGCACAAAAAGTTTTTAATCAGTGAAGCTTGCTGCAATGTGTTCATTACTGTTACAAAATGGGATTACAGTTATTCGGGATGGAGTTGTACGCTTCATATATTTTTATTGTTATTTATTTTAAGGAATATTTTCACACTGAGGCATAAAGGATTATATGCTATTACTTGTTTAACAGTTAAATATGACACTGGCAATATTCATCAACATTTCCCTATCATTCCTAAAATTAGTTTTCTAGCAGACATTTGGGTATCTGGACCAATTTTCAGAAATGATGAACATCTCCAGTTTCCACTAGCAACCCAGTCTATTTGCTGTACCAGCGCATACTTCTAAGCACAAATTTCAGAAATTACTTTCAGCTATCTGTGTTCACAAAACTTGGATATGATGTTGCTCAGTATTTAGGTTTTGTGGTTCTCCTCCCCCCACACACATCTTTTTTCTCTCTTAACTCACTGGTGGTGAGTAGATAATGATTTCCATTAAAAACACCTCTCTTACAATTTTCATCCACACTGAAAACACACACAGATTATGAGGATGAACTGTAAGTAGTTTTCAGCTGTGATTCCTACATTTTCCATACTTTTACTACATGTGAATAGAAAAGCAGGGTAGCTGGAAAATTTCAACTTTATTTTCTTCTCACACCTCATTTTTCCATCTCTAAAATCCAAGTGAATCTTCCTCTGCCCTCTGTGTAGGTCAAGAAACTGTGTAAACGTGACACCTTTTCAAATAATGCCATAAAACCTTCCGTAGGAGAAATATCTCTGCCTTTACAGCTGCATCTTCTGGTTTCTCTAAAATTCATAAAACTTGAAATACTGAGAAGTCTGGTGCTGTACATTTGTAAGAGTTTATAACGAGAATAATTCTTTTATACATCGCAAAAAAACTTAAATAAAACTTAAAGATTTACTTCCGTCGTATTTCCTACCCATTTTTCGCAGCTTTGGGAATAAATTTTAAAGGAAAGCACACATTACCTGCAGTGATCTGTGCATTCCTTCTCTCCCCTGGTCACAGGGAACCACACAAGTTATGCTGTTAATAAGTCTTTCTTAATCCAAGCATTGTCAGACAGCACAGTTTTGTTGCAGGGAGATCTTTCAGAGTGGTTGACACAGGGAGAGGTTTATGAGTGCCTTTGCTAAGCAAGGAAGATGCAGTAATTGAAAGTGCCCACGGGCTTGGAGATTTATTATGAAGGGAAGTGTGTTGTAAACAAGAGTAACATTAAGGACTTGACTGTAATAATTCAATCTTAGTTTACAAAAAAATAAAAATAAAATCTAAGTTTTCAAGTAGTAAGGTCTTGTTTACAAATAATTTGCAGCCTTCGTGATGGTGGTTGCTTATAAAACCTCCCAGATGAAAGTATTTTATAAAATATAAGATATTACTACCCAAACATTGGTCACAGGCATGTAATTTGAAGCAAGTGCATCTTTCATTGGCGGGGGTTCAGCCTCTCTGCCCTGGAGTGTGTGGGACTGAGACTAAAGCAGAGCAATTTTCCTTTGGGGCTGAGCAAACAGATCCAGGTGGGATTTCTGGATTAGGGCTGGGAGGATCTGCTGAGGCTGAAGATGACTCTGTTTGGCAGCAGCAGCCACATCATCCTAGACTAAATTCCCCAGTACACCTGGGCAGCTCCAGGCTCTCTAAATTTGGTCCTTTTCCTTCTGCAGCCAAGCACAGGCTGGTGCTGTGCAGCACAGACCACACAGCTCTCCTCTGTGCTGAGCAATTCTCACCTCACAGAAAGGGACCATCACTTTGGTAAAACAGCAGTAGAAACTGCACAAACCACTAAAACAGACTAAAGCAAACCACTAAAATAGACTAAAGCAATTTTCTTAGAAAGGGAAAGCACGTTGTTGTGGAAGGACAGATTCACAGAAATGTATATTCTTTAATCTGATTTGCTTTGCCTAGAACTTCTCTTTGTTGCATCCCAAATTTTAGAAAAGCACACTAAATTTACAAAATTAAAAGCACCTACGACTGTAAGGCTTAATTCCTGAGAACAGAAGTTCAAGGTGCTTTCTTCTTTACATAAAATTCATCTTAAATTGATCCTAAGGATATTCTAAGAGGGGAACAATTTTTTTACTCCTGTCCCAGAACAAAAGATTGACAACTTCACCAGCAACATTTGGGTTCACAGACTGCCAATTTACAGAAACAGCACAGGTCTGCTATTTGTATTCACACAGCACTCCATAAAATATTGTAAAAATACTGTAAAATAAATACATAAAAATACGTAATAATCCATAAATAAATACATAAAAATACTGTAAAATTGGTCTTGAATCAGACAAGGAAAGGAAAAGATTAGGTAGTCCACTTGATCCCATATGGAAGCACATGCTGCTCCAGAGGAATTAATAGAATCTATCTGGATCTTAAGGACAGAACTGTTAAGCCAATACTTAACTGGCAGAGTTATTTTACTATTGCCTTTTAAGATGGCAGGAATTACATTGCTGCTATCTACAATCTGCTCTCCAGCACATCACTTGGTACAAAGACAAGTAAAGCATGGGATTTTGGGCTACGTATAAGAAATGAAAGTAGGTATTTAAAAAGATCTTGAATATTTAGAGTTATCAGAATGTAAAGTTTAATTAGAGGAATATAAAAGGAGCATGAGGAGAATTTTTTTCAAGGTTCTTATAATATCACTATCTTATCTGGGTCTCCCAATGTTCTTGCTTACAGATCTCATTTATTTCTCTACTTAGAAGTACCCCAGTTGTTCAGAGAATGAAAAGTACTCTCAATTCCGGTGCTGCCATTATGCAGAGGTGGTTAATAAATGTACTAAATAGCCTTTTACACCTCAAAAGCACATTACAATAGTGATAGATGGATCTGCGTGCCAGCGTGATGAGAAAAAAAAAGGAAGTGAAGACTGTTCCATTTCCATGGCAATTCCTTTCTTGAGTGCCAAGAAAGAAAAAAAGAAAAAAAAAAAGAGAAAAAAGATTCAATCTCTATAGTGGAGATGGTGACAATTAAAAGAAAAGACTACACCAGTCATCTATTGATTCACTGCTCCACAACAGGCTTTATCAGGAACCAAAAGCACTGAAAAATGTGGATGCCTAACAAGGAGGAACAATCCCTAGAAACATTTTAATTTCCTCCTTTATGAATAATAATATCCTTATAAAATAAGATTTTAAGTACTTCTGAGATGGAGAACAAGATAGGCAGACACCGAGCACGTCTTTTAATGCAAAGATACAAATATATTTTGTACCTATTAATTAATCAATTCACACTATTCCCTGTGAAAATATTAGAACAAATCTTTAAAAGAACAAATTAGGGCATAAAGAAATTTAGATTCTTCAACCTTTAAAGCTGAAAGGTAAGTTTTCTACTGAGCTGTGGCAGAATTGGGCAGTAGATTGGTTTTTAGATTACACAATGAGGAACCCTTTCAGCAGAGGGCACTTATTGATTGAATCACTGCAGGAACAGATACTAATAATCAACAGAAAGTTGTCCAGAATTTGCCACATTCACCTGACATTTAAAACTTGAATAGATAGAATTTATCCCATTCCTTTAATTTTATCACATGATTCCGTGTAATTAAAAGAACACAATTTTGTACAATTTTGTACTAGTTGCTCTTCCAAATCAAGCCATTCTACTACATATTTGTTTATATTTAAGAACAACCATAAGACTTTTATTGTTATTATTGTTTCTGTTTTCCTCTAAATCCCACTAGGCTGTTTGGGTTTCTTAGTAATGGAACAAAGCTAAATGAGTTTCAACTTTCAAATCTCTGTCTACAAAGTAGTTCTTACAGTAGTTACATAGCAAAAAGCTGTAAGGACAGCACATACTGGCCCTCAGGGCAGATCAAAGCATGAGGGGACAAAGCTGGGAGGTGACATAGAGCTCATCTGAGAAAGATTCTTTGTGGTCTCTACCTTTAGGATGGGACAATTTATAACCTGCAAGACTTGACACCAGTGAGCTACCAGTTCTTCTCCCATTTCCCACATCCATTACCTGCTTTAACAAATGAAAAATTAATCAACACTGCTCTTTCTCAGTGAATCAATACAAAAAAAAGGCCACTTGAAACAACTATTTAGGCAAAACTGCCAGGCTGCCTGAGCACAGGTTTGTATGCTCACTGAAGAGGGAATGCAAAAGCTGTTTGAAATGTGCAAGCCTTAAGGAGTCAGAAAAGAGGAAAATACAAAGCTGAAGTGCAAGGAAAGCTGTCTTGAAAAGGCAATGGTTTCTGCCTGTAAAATTTTGTGAACGTGTGAGCTCCCCATCTTTCTCCAGTGGATAAACATGTATTTTAATGCAATTTGCAATGGGGTTTGGGACTTATTACCAGCTGTCAAGAGATCAGTTATTGAGGGCTTAATTGACAGTGGATAATTAGCTTCTCTATGAACAGTGATTGTGTTTCACTCTGAAGATAGTGTACTAAGAAAATGAAGCATATGGCAAAGTCAATTATGATTTTTTCTCAAAACTGTTTTTAATGGTATTTAACTATTGATCTGTTGGGTTCCAGTTTACTTTGATGGGTGTGCAATATCTTAAGAAGCTATTGGATTTAGGCTGTTTTCCATTTTAACTACTTATACCCTATGTAAACATAGAGAAATTACTATATAGTTATTCCAAAAAAACCTGTTCTTCAGCACAATTTATGGAGCAAATGAGAACACTTCACAGGGTTGCAGAACTATCAGCAAACAGATTAGAGTTTTGTCATGGCCTTAAGGCAGGCTGAGTGATCCCTATTACTTTTACTATTCAGCAGAGTTAATGCTGTCTCAGAACTAAAGATATTGAAAAAGGCCTTCTAAAGTGTTTTTGGAAATTATTCATTCTGCCTTTGTCAAGCCACACAATGAGAAATTGTCACAGCATTTTAGGGAGCCGTCCCAGCTGAGGGGCACAGGGCTGTCCCAGGGGGCACAGGAGCACTCAGTCTGCAGAGTTACATTTCCATAAAATATCAATTGTTTGCAGATATATAAATGCCTCCTGGATTAATAATCTCAATGGAGCTGTGTCATTCTTGTGCAGACAGATGAACTCAATGGCGACGCAAAATGAAATTCTAGGAATAAAAAAAAATCACCTGTATCCCATAGTTGAAGGAATTAAGACAATATCTGCTTTTCTCAGTTTTCATGTATCAGGAATTTGACACAATATGTTTTAAACAAAAATTATTTTCCAACAATACTGAAGTGGTTTGAAGACAATTAAGATTATAATTTCCCTTCTCAGTCTGGCCCTTGGCTTTCTCAACAACATTGGCCTCATCAATGCTTTAGCATCTAGGGGTTTAATTTACAGACATGATAAAAGTTTGGAATTAGACAAGGCAGGAGAATGGAAATTTATTGCAACGAGTCATCAAAAGTTAAGAATCTAAAATTCCTAATCTCAGGAGTTTAAAATTTTTATTAAGTCTTAGTGTTCCGGTTTCTCTAATAAAACTAGACAGAAAAAATGTTATTTGCAAAACAAAGTCATCCAGAAAGAGAGTCATAAAAATGCTGCAAGTCTACATCTATTAATGTGAGAAATGAATTCCTAACAGATTAAAGTTACAGCTTTAAGGAAAAAAAAGAACATAATTGGATGGATTAAAAAACCCCTCCCATCCCTATACCCTGTGCCTGTTGATGCAGTCACTCAAGGTCTGGGATGACATAACATTTCATCTTTTGTATGCATATATCCTCTTTTTGGAAGCAATCCCAAACCTCAAAAGAAACTGTACAAAGATTTGGGCTTCTGGAACTGATAGATTTATGGGCCACTAAATCACTTCACTGAAGGCTTTTAATATAAAATTGTAAAGTTCAGAGAGTCTGATGCAGTGTCTTGATAACAGCTGCTTTCCAAGACTGATAATTTAGCCTGGATTTAATTCAGAGATCTGAGAAGTCAAAATTGGGCAGATAAACCACCAAAAGAGTATCTCACAGCGTAATAAAAGCAGAGCCAAAAGTGATAATATCCAATTCCTCTCTAATGGCTTTTATCTGTACATCTCAAGATGCTGCTGATATTCCAGCAGCCAAGTGCTCTGCATTCAGCTCAGGAGGAGGTCAAGGGCAGAACACCCATGGTCTTTCAAAGTTTGCTGGGCTGAGGCAGATGTATCAAAACATATTACTCCAGTTTCTGTCGTACATAATAAATTGTGGGCCAAAGGAGCAGTAAACCACCAACCACCAGCCTGATAATTGCCTTTCTAATGAAAATGTGTGCCCCTTTTGTGTCATTTCTACTGTAAAACAGCATGCCAGTGCTCACTGGTGAACAGTGCACTCAGCAGAAGCATAACTAATAGGAGAAATAAAAATTATGTCCCTGATGGTGTATTTTTTAATGTATTAAATAATGATTAGGGGCAAAGGGCAAATATTCAGCAATCAGCAAGGAACCAACAGGGAAAAAAGTATACTGATTCAGTAAGTAAAGGCCATTAAAATATCTTAGTGTAGCCCTTCACTGAAATCTCCCACTTGTCAGGAAAGTGCTGAAAAAGATCATCCTTTATTTTGATTGAAGGTAGACTCTTCTCCAGATGTTAAGGCTATTCTGTTATCTGTTACTATGTAATATATATTCCTGCAAATATCATGTCAAAAAGACATCCTTGCAGGTTGACAGCCAAGATATTAAAAGGCAATTCCAGTTACAGCTGGGCAAATTTTTGATTAGCTCTTCAGTAAACAAAGGGCATTATTACTGACAGTGGATGATTTCAGACAAGATAGGTCTGTGTCATGGCACGGCTTGTGAGCCTCTGCTGTGTGCTGTGGCATGTCAGGAGACAGCAAAATCATCTCCAAGAGCATTTTTGCCAGGCTTAAACAGAGGCAAGGGTAATAATTCAATCTGCTCGACAGAACTTCTCAGTTGCGCTCCTCTTTGGCATTGAATATATTGAAATGCTTTTATGTACAGCCACAAATTGTTGTTTGGTAAATCTAGCTGGAATAGGATATCATTAGGTGACTTAATACTTCTGATCCTTGCAAAGGTTGGCGGGGATATAAAAGCTGTACACAGGAAAAAAATGACAATTATTTCTTCTATAAAAGGAACAGCATAATACAGACAAATAGACATGGCAGGAGGATTGCCAATTATGCTTGGCCTGGTTCAAAAGGTTAATGATGAAATATATCTCTGGCTTATATTTCAAGAAGAAAACTAGCGGCAAGGCAAAATTATTCATTGTGAATCAAGTAAAAATGTTTTCTTTGGTCTTTCTCTGGCTGTTGCTAACAATTTACTTCTACAAAATGCTTTCTGTTGTTGAAACAGGTATGCTTAATCTTCTAAATTAAATTTAAATACTTTCAGATAGAATGACCTAGATTTTTTACTTTATCTGCTACTTATATACTTTTAATGATGTAAACAGAACTGAAGGACATGGGAATGATCCTCATTAATCCAATAATACTTTGTGGTTAGACCAGGTCATGGGAATATTTACAATAAAAAACTTCATTTGCTCTATGGGTTGGTTTGGAAAAAGGCAGTAAAAGACAACAACTTAGATGAACTTAGACTAAAAAAAATCTACTGGTAAGCAAGTTTTAAAAACAGTATTTATCCCATTAATTGTGGTAAAGTTAAGGCAGTTGGCCACACAGAGCAGAGTAAAACTAGGGGAACACTCCCTTCCTGCTTAGGGAATGGAAGAAACCCATGAAGTTATTTGGGGAGCCAGCCCAGACTTCACTGCCTCCCAAAAACAACACACACACCATGAACTGCGCAGCAATTAACTCTTTGAACTTCTGGGGGGGAAATCAGCTGTGAGATTTGGTATTGTTTAAGCATTCAGCCTGTACATCCTGCTCTGCTGATCCATTTGTGAGGAGGGCTCCCACTCCTGGACACCATCACACAGTGCTGTGAACCTGGCCAGCCCCAGACTCCCTCCAAGGGCAGGAGAGCTGCCAAACCTCAAAGCCCAGGCCCCAAAACCCCCAGACCCTACTGTCAGAACTCTGTAAAGGATTTGATTTGCTGAGAATGTATGCCAGTGGAAATGAAACTCATTTAAGATAAAAGTTAGAAAAGCACCTGAAGTTAGATATTTACAAGTCTATTGGTATTTTTAAAGGCCCTGGCTTTTGGCAAGTATCTATCTGAAAGGTACCTTGTGGTTTTTTCATGTAAACTGAGACTTCATAAGCAAAGCAACCCTGTTCAAATCCTTGCACATTTCCTCCTTTTCCCTATGAGATTTCTCTGGAAGTTTGATATAGCTTGGTAAGTCAATTACTTTAAAAAATATCTATGCACAGTCTGACTTCTGCAACGTGCATCTTTGTCATGCATCTTGCCCTGGACAAAATCCTCAGCCAAAAAGACCTCACCAAACAACAACAAAAGGTCCATTCCTTGACCATGATCAGAACCCTGTCAGAACTCAGGTGCTGACACAAAAGCAGAGAGCAATCCTCAAAACAGAATCTGACAGAAACAACAATTTACTATTTACAATAAAACAAATCAAGTCATTGCAGTTAAATGCCAGAAACCATATTCTGAATAACAAAGACTGTGGGACAAAGTTTTGGATCAGTTCTAACCCAGCTCCACAGATCTGCAATTAACAGGGAGCTGAGGTCTGCCCCGGGTCACAGCAGTATCTCAGAGCATCACAGAGGTGATCTGTGTCATCTGAAAACTCAAAAAGGCAATTGCTCACTTTGACCTCCCAGCCCCACTGACATCAGAGGTGTCAGGAAAAACAGAAGAGGGTGAAGAGGAGAGCAAAGGAAAAATGTGAGGTAATGTACAAAGCAAAGCAATGCAGAGTCCCCGGGCAGGTGCAAAGGAGAGCCACCTCTGAAAAAACCAGGCCTTTTTAAGCAGTCAGGCCTTTATCAGTTACACAGTTTTAAACCATAACAAACATAATCCAACCAACCATCTTAGACCACGATGTGAACATGTAGCAGTTCTCTAACTTGTTTTTCTGCCTCTAATTCAGCTGAGTCACTTTCCCATAGTCCTGCTCTATTTAGCCCAAGTAGCAGGCTTGGGCCATGATTTTACAAGGGTAACAAGGCCCTTTTTTTATAAGGCCTATACGAAACAAAAAAACAAAATGGAAAGCTTGAAAATCCATAAAAAATAAATAAAAATCTTGCCATAGAGGATCTTCCTGCTCAGGTCACAAACACATGTCACATCCTCAATAGAACTGGCAAGAACTATCTGTTAACCTCATACAGAAACAAAACAAACAGGATAGTCAATACCCTGAACTACAAAAACATTCCAATGCAAAACTAAAGGGTGTACAACAATTAAATGATACCACTGATGATAAACAGCATAGAGACGTGGGGAGCCATGGGCTCCTGAACTTTAACATCAGTTGTGAGAGTTGCTTATGTGACCTTGGCCGGTCACTTGCCCCTGGTTGCTCCAGAGATGCACACAGAATTTGGGAGTAACATTTACAGGTTTGGGTACACAGCAGTGTGCAGCTGATCCTCTATCCACTGCAGAAGTGCAGCTGATAAATCCTTGTATTAGACAGGGACCAAGTAAGGATTCATATGTACCATTATTCCCAACTTTCACTAGTGTGGGGTCACTCAGGAAGGATCAGGAATCCCTGGCAAAGCCAGATGAGAACTTGCAGGGCTCTGGCTCATCAGTGTGGGGTGAGCAGAGGACAGAGCTCATGCAGAGCACAGGGGCACTGCAGGGCTCATCCCAAATCAGCGAGCAATGATCCCATTTCTGGCTGCTTTAAAAGATGCAGGAAAAGCAAAAGATTTTCTAAATGCTTACAAAGGAGGCTAAAAGGGAGGAGAAGAAAATCAGTGAATACTTCATAATTATAATAGCAAATCATAAAAGTTCAGAATCTGTGAAACTATCACAAGTTCCTATTTAGAAAACTTAATGTTGGGAATTGAGATTTAGTCCACAACATCTATTTGGCTCGATAATTATGCTCAAAATAAATGTTATCAAGATGTAGTTACTAAATTAAATTTCTTATTTTGTAATCTAGTTTCATGGAAAATAAACCCAGACATCCTAAAACTGTTCCAATTAATTAAAATTTTATAGGAAGAAGTTTGATTTATGCCTGGCAAGGTATCTTGATGTTTTGTGAATTTGTTGAATTGCTCTATTGTCACATGTTAGATTAACTTTTTGTTTAATATTAGCTGCTGATGAAAGCAGAACATTCTCAAATGCATCCTTCTCCCTCCCAACTAACTTGAGGATATATCACATACTCCAGACTGATAACTAAATATTGTTTTCAAGGACCAAGTTAAACAGTGCTTTAGAATACAGAGAGATGAAAGATTAGGACAATATTTTTTTTTATGTTTCAGGGATCAGTAACACTGAAAAGAACAACAGATTAATTATTCCTGTTATCTTGTTTGATTTCCCAAGAAAATGAAATTAATCCTTACAGAGGGATTATCATTGTGACAGTCAACACCAAAATCAAAAGCTCTCATGTATCACCAGTTTCAGCCCCCATAGTTGGCAGATCTGAATGCAAAATGTTATTATTTCCTTTGAGGGTTTCCCACACTGAATAGCCCCTATCAGACAGAACAAATCTTTAAATTGCTAAACTACCCTAGGAGATGAGTGCACAGAAATGGATATAAATAAACTACCACAGCTCCAATATTCACTTTTATCTTTCACAGAGCCAGACTTATTATACAAATATGTGATCATACAATGCACCTTACACTTTTTAGCTGCACACTATGTTCTGATAATAGTTATTTACATAATTATTCTTTCTGCAGGGAAAGTATGGAGCAGTATGAAAAACACACTGGAAAAGTCATTACACAATTAGTCATACAATACTCTGGAGCTAAATCCACACAACTGTGGGTCAGTAACTTCCTCCATGTGTTATCCTGAGTTATCAATTTAAAACTCAAACCTCCCTAGCTGTAGAGGGAGACAATAAATTTCATAGAACTTAGAGATCAATTTTGCGTTGCCATTACAAATAGCATTACTTCTTTGTTAAGGACTTTTTTCTCTCTTTCCACTATATTTCCTGCTAATATGCTTCTCAAGAAATAGGAAAGAATCCCAAGTCCATTTGTCAGACCTCAACCTTGGAGTGCTTTGGGCTTCATACAAATGAACATTATACTAACAGCACGACAATTTGGGCTTTGCTTTTTCATCCTCTTGATCCTAAATAATTTTAATTCTTGAAAGACTGAAGCAATTTACACACATCAAGAAAAAGACACATGGGGGTTCACAAACATGGTGAAGTAATAGATACACATGGTTCTGGATTATGCACATCTTCCAAGACAGACCAAATTGAGTTTACTTGTATAATGACAATCTGGAGTACATAAACAAAAAAATAAATGATGTCATTTGCTGCAAGGCAGTGATGAGGATGACCTTTATGGCCCACTGCATAAGATTGCTTTTTAAAAGTCAATTCAGGGCAGATAAAAGAGCTGGAACTTTGTAGCTACTGTGCAATACCTCCTCTTCTGAGTCCTCCTCCTCCCCAATATCAGTGAGTGCATGGGGCCTATATTATTTATAAGTTCATAATTATTTCTTACAAAGAAGGATGAGTCAAGAAAAACTCATAGTCTCATAATCATTAAAAGATTTCCCCAGAGAACTCCAGTGAGCTAAACAGCCCCACTTAGCTGCAAAGGCACCACTTATGCAATGCAGGACGTGGTAAATAAACCCCACGGAGCCAGGGTGAGGCTGCTGCACACAAATCCTGCAGGGGTGATGGGCTGAGGCTCCATCAGAGCTGCAGCTGCTGTGCAGCCCCAATGACCTCTTTACTCCCCCATAATGGCCTGTCCTGCCTTATCAATTTGAGCCATTCTTCTGGGAAAAGCTGCCTCTCATTTTCTCCATTTTCTACAGAGTGGTGGAATAAAGACCAAGATAACAGGGGAACAGGGTGTGTGTCCTGATTTGGAGAACTATCCTGTGCCAGCAAACAGCAGCTGTTCCCCAAGCTTACAGCAAACAGGTGGAAAATACACCTCAGAATGCTCTGTGAACATAATGCTTAGCTTTAAATAAACGTTGATGCTGCTAATAACTAAATATCATTGCCCTGAGCCAGCAGGTTTGGATACAGTTCTGTATATTCCTTACAGTTATTTGCCCCCTAGTCGTGCTTGTTTTCTTTTGAAGAATAATTAAGATTTAATGGCATATTTTCACAGGTTTTTTCTGCTTGCTTTCTTGCTGCCTACTGTGCTGATTGCTTGTGTCTGATCCCGGTCATTATAAGAACTGTACAGTAATTGCCTATCTGGTGACTCGTTAATGAAGGTCCCCAGAGAGATGAGAAGCTGTTCTTTTGAAGTTCATCATGCTTGCTGTTGGCCTTCTAGTTTAATCTATATGTTCACACCACCTTATTCAATTATTGGAAACTCCTTTTTTTCTAAGGATATAGACACCTTGTAAACAAGGCCCTTTATCTCTGCTAACAGCAGGGCTTACCTCTGATAAATCAAAGCATTTTACACACCAGACACATTCTTTTCATCTCAGAAAAGCCAGGATGGTTAAAAAAAGAAAAGAAACCCAAAAGACATTCTGGTACAAACAGGTGTTTTGAATAAGGGAATTACCTCCAAAATGTAGCATTACAAACATCTAAAATTCTGCAACATATTGTAAAAAAGAGCTGTGCTCATCAACACACATTTTCCAATTCTCAAGAGTTCTTCTTCCTCTTTTAAGCTGAGCTTTGTAAGAGAAAGAACAACATTTAAGAATTTTCTGTGAAAGAAAAGTTTGAAACTGCTCAAGGAACTGTTATATTTGGCAGCAAGCCACACAAACACTTCCAGCTAAGCATTTTCAGGCATCCAACCTGTTTGTGCAGACAGAGACACAATCCATAATTTATGCTTTATCCTGCCCTAGCCCACATTTAGGAATCCTACACCCCCCAAACACTTATCTGCCCCCCCTGCACCAGCTGAGGGGTCTGCAGAGCTTCTCACCTGGTACGTGCTGAATGGATTTTTGAGAGACCTACCCTCATTTCACCAGGAGCTTAGCAAAATGTTTTACAGCACGTTGTGGTTTTGACAAATGAACCTGCCAGGGAAAGGACTGCTTCAACTGAACATTCCTGCGACTGTGGCACTGCAAATGCTCAGCATCAGCTCAGATAATTAGATTTTTGTAGGGTTTGTTTGTGTGGTGGATGGCAGCACACAGAGGTGGAGGGCAGCTCTTTGCCTTTGGTGAAGGGCACGCTGAAGGTGATTAACTGCTCTGGGTTTATTATCTGTGTCCTTTACTCCATTGTTTTGCTGCAGTTGTGCTATCCTTGCGGGAGAGCTATCAGCCTGTGTGGGAATCCACTGTTTGGAGTCAAGGATGCTTCATTCTCTCAATAGGTTTACACAGAATTTAACAGGAAAAGAGCCAGCTGTGAGCAGAAGGAATTCTCCAGAATGAGGGCTCAGACCTCCAACAGGAGCAAACACATCCTCTGGAAGTCTCAGTCACTTGAAAATCCATGCAAAAAAGTTTCTCTGCATGTTCTCAAAAGGACAACATTGGAAAGGATGGATCCCTTCTGGTTTGATGGCAATGGTAAACAAGCATGGGAGGACTGATGTCAAGTGGAGCAATCAGGCTGGCAGAAGTTAAGGATAAGTTTTGCATAAAAGCAATTATGAGCAGATGGGTATGGGAGAACTTAACAGCTCACAACAAACCTGAGGAAGCTCCAAACACCTGATGATGGCACTGCAGCCTCCTTGGCACCTGAGGGACTGGGGTTGTCTAGTCTGGAACAGACAGGCTCAGGGGAGACCTCATATCTCTCTACAGCTGCCTCAAAGAGGGTCAGAGAGAAATAGGAGTTGCTCTCTTTTCCCGGAGAAGAAGAGGAAGGAGAAGAAGAAATGGCCTCGGGCTGTGCCAGGAGAGGTAAAAGTTGGATATTGGGAAAAATTCTTTCACTGAAAGGGTTCTCAAACACTGGCAGGGGTGCCCATGGAGGTGGTGATGGCCAAGCAATGACTGGATGTGGCACTCAGTGCTCTGGGCTTGGTGACAAGGTGGGGATAGGGCACAATTTGGACTTAATGATGTTGGAAGTCTTTTCCAGCCTTTATGATTGTTCCCTGATTCTATCTGCATACAGCCTGACATTTTGCAGAGCACCAGTCTAACAGGTCTCCTCTGCACAACACAAAAAATCCCATTTTAAAAAATTCAAACAACATCAACCTTAAGTTACCTTACAGTCTGATTTTCCTTCCAGACACCAAACAGAAGGCTGTACAAAGCCATTTATGTCTCTTTTGTAGGTCAGGAGGACCAAACACGAATGGGATATCCTCTATGACTCCTCCTTGCTTCTACAAACCAAGCATGGAAAAGCAAATGCCTCCCACCCCCTCTCCCCACAGAAAACTCTCTCGAGTTCTCTTTTCCTCACCACCTCATGCTCTTGCAAATTACCCACAGGACTGAGCAGCATTAAATAAAGATTAGCTTTAGCACTTCTCCTGGGATGATGCACAAGTGAGGAAGACAGTGGGGCTGTCCATAACTCTGCATTTTAACATCTCACAAGTATCATCACTCCCTGCAGCCAAACTCCTCCTCCTCTGCTTCCTTCTGTGGCCTTGTATTCTACAGAAGTTGGCAGTAAAACACCATTGTTCACATAAAATATAGCCTTCTGCTGCTAATTCTTCACATTTTTGACATTGAAGCAGAACTCTTTCTCGAATATTTGAAATCCATACAGTTTAATAAAAAATGCCTACTGCCTAATTTTCATCCAACACCTCTTGAATATTTTAAAATGTTAAGCAAGCTTCAGGGTTACTGATACTTTCTGGATTCACATATTAAATTTTTTGGAGTAAAATGAACATCACGTTAGCAGGAGATCAAATTCAGAGTCTTGTGTGGAGAGACCTACCAGCCAGTGTGGAAAAGCTGAGTGTTTGCAGCTTTTATTTGCAGCCACACAATGTCAGTCCCTCCTTCATCATTCCTGCTCTGTTCTCCCTCTAACACGACACAGGCAAACCACAGCTCTCCCAAATTCAAGGCAGAAATCCATGTACTCACACACATCCTGTGCTTTTACAGCTCTTCTGCCTCAGCTGAACTTCACCCTGACAGAAAAGATCACACACTGCAAATGCCAGACACAGCACAGGTCATTTGTTATCCAGGTGTTTGGCCACCTTCACCACCCAGAGCTGGTATTTTTATCCAAAAATGATGCAAACTCGATGGGAAGTTTTCTCCAGTAAACAGAACATGAACTGCCACAGGGACTTAAAACTAAGCTCACCTTTTTAATAGTTAATCAGAGAATGATGAGAAAATGTAAAAGCAGCTTTAATTGAGACATTTGTTCATAGCTAATTAATGATTCCACTGAGATTGCTTTGGAGGTATTTTAGCTTGGTATGAATGAAAATATCTTTACCTTATTCACCCTTACAGTATTCTACATGCAAAGAAGCCGACATTAGGAGGATTAAAAAAAGGAGAAAAAAAGAAAACAGAAAAACTAACCCAAACCTCAAGCACACAGCATTTATCTGGCTAATGAACAATAGCCACTTACTGGCTCTCATATCATTAAAGTACTAACACAATATAAATTAATAGATGTTGCAATTAAGATTAAGTAATGAGAAGGCTAAAAACTGTTCCTGGTGGCTTCTCAATTAAACAAGGAATGAAAAAGCAAAGCAAATCACACACATGGCAGTTACAGTGCATGATTTTCCAGATCTGAAAGTTTTATTTGCTGAGACTGGAGATACTAGGCTAGGAAAAAATTAAAAATAATATTTATGCAAACACCACATAGAACATTTGTTATATGAAGCAGTCTATAGCCTTGCAACACAAGTTAAACCTGGGTTAAAATAAAATATGATTGAAATACAATGAGATTGCAGGATGAACAGAATTGCTGTAGCCACTGCCAAGCACGTTCTGAACACAGGGCAAATAAGAGGTCATAGAACACTGGGAAGAGGGAATTAAATTCAGTGATAGCATGGCAGAGCTTCCAGTGTGGCAGCAGACACTGTCACTGCACAGCCCAGGAAAACTGCTGCTTGCAAAGCAATCTGATGCCAAATAAAGAATGTAGTGAAGAGACAACTCAAAGTATTAGCATGATGCACAGCTGCCATTCCTACAGTGAGGGCGAATAAGACAAAAACTTATTCCTCACCAGAGTCCTTGTATCGATTTCTTATTCAAAACATGACCTTCCTGCCACAAAACTGAGCTTACAGGAGAAAGATGCAAACTAAACCAGGGCTTTAAGAAAGGCTGCCTGATGCCTTGGGTTTCATGGTGTGCCCCGGTACCCACTCATATGAAAGGATATTTTTTTGATATCTGAGCCAAAGGATAATTTCTCCAAAGGGGATGATGGAATGAGACACATCCCTTCCCATGCTTCCCTATAAGGCCTTCTAAGAATGATGAGTGTTCTTATGCTGGTGTTATTACAACAGTAAGAGGTAAGGGTTTCTCAGGTTGGAATCAAATAGAAGTGAAGCTACTACAGCTGATGGTTTGGTCAAGTTTGCTGCTTTCATGTTCCAACATAAAATTATTTTTTGTCCAGGTCCTAAGGGTAACATCAAGAGGAAGATTTTTTATCTCTTGCTAGAGTAGATAGATGTTTAATGAGCACTTGAAGATTCATCTAGAGTATAAGATTTCATCTGAGAGCCTGGTGTTATTATTCAAGCCCATTTCGCAGTCAGACAGCTCCCACTCTTCTATAAAGTTTTTTTTTACTCTGTGAAAAACAAGGCCTTGGAGGCAAGTCAGGGGATACATAGTGACATATTGAATTTACTGGCTTTGTCTGGAACAATATGCAGAAATATTTCAGTGATGCAAGACCATACCTATAAATAACTCAGAAACATGGTAAAAGATTGTGCCAACAGATTGCTGAAATCCCCTGTGGTTTGAATGGGAGTTTACTAGAGAGAATTCCTAAAGGATTACAGTTACAAGTAGAAGGGAGCCAAATAAAAATAAAACCAGGGAATCTAAAATATCACTGCATAAAGGAACCATCTAATATTGCAGGGGAGAAACACTTGGTCAGTATTCAGAGTTTTACAGTTTCAAATGTTGAATTTCTTTAAAGTGATTAATTTTCCCTTAACTCCCTTTTTAAATTGGAATTCACATTAAATATGTGTGCTTCAGGCCAGGAGTGGGGAAACACAGACAGGGTACCACGGAGTGACCCAAAGTGCAGACAGCCAAGTGAGCCACCAGGGCATGAAATTCTCCTTTTCCCTTCCCCATCTGTTTGCTGATCTTGATTTCCTAACTCCTCTCCTTGCTCTGATTTGTTTGGCAGATGCAGCCAGAAGCAGAAGAGAAGAGGTTGTGTCCAACCAGGGAAGAACTCCAGAGCTGCACCTCAAACCTGGAGCTATACTGGGACCATTGTCCCTCTGTCCCAAACCTGGAGCTGCACTGGGATCATTGTCCCTCTGTCCCAAACCTGGAGCTATACTGGGACCATTGTCCCTCTGTCCCAAACCTGGAGCTGCACTGGGATCATTGTCTCTTCTCCCAGACCTGGAGCTGTATTGGGATCCCAGCCCCTCTTTCCCAAACCTGGAGCTGCACTGGGATCACAGCACACAGACACCTCTGAATGCAGCTCAATTCTGAGAAAAGCTTGAGGGAAACCCCATTTTCCACAAATTAACCCTTCCTTTACATCAAGAAAGCTGAACTGACAGCTTCAGCCATGTTCAGGTCAAGCAGGCAGCCTTTGCCATGCTATAGAAGTGAATCACACCTTGCTTACTTCTATACTTCCAAAAAAAACACCAAAATCTTTGGAGTGCCTACTAAAGCATAACAGGTTATACTTGTCACCTTCCTCTCCCTTCTGTGACACTGCAGTGTCATCAGGAGAAACAGGAAATTACTCAAGGCTCACACTGCATCCAATTTAAATCGTAGAAAATTATAACTTTTGAGCCAAAATTCTAATGCAAAGCTTGTTCCTCTTAAGGTAATAGATGAAATCAATTGCCAGATTAGATTTAAAAAAAAAAAAAAAAAAAATTTAAAATAAATTCAAGATGATGAAGATATTTTTTAGCTACCCCAAGATGCAGTTCTGTCCTGTCCTCTTAGAGACAAGTTTTCTGTTCTATTTGTCTTTCTCCTTCCCTCTTCCACACATACTCTTCCTGCTGGTCTTTGAGGAGGGCTCAGCTCAGGTAGGGGAATCCTGCCCTCTTTAAGATGTGCTCACACTTTCACATTAATTAAACTAATTGGCAGCAAGTACCACACCTTCCTTAATCGTAACTGCAAACACCCTGTGATTATACCAAATCCTTTCTGGAAAGGAGATTGTTATTTTTATAGGGCTCTGAAATAAATATGTAAAAAGAAAAATAGACGTCTGTGTTAGCATATTTCACTGTATTATTGTCAAAGATGGAAGTGTCCAAATGAATAACGTTGCCCAATAAGCCTATAGGTTTCAAAAACATTTCACACAGAGCGAGCAACTTCTGCAACTTCTGAGCTCAACCTTCCTCTGAACATTTTTATTACTGTGCCATTGCAAAAGAGTCCTTCCAAGTAATGAAGATTCACAGAAAAGTATTTCAAAAAACTTAGAGATTGCAACCACTTCAGCTTTTACTTACTTAGCAAAATATTAACACAAAATGAAATGAAATCATTAACATAAGTTTGAACCTATCACGGGGGGAAAGTACTCCGAGCTCCATGCATTCAAGACTTGTAAAAAGGAGCAGTAAGAAGAAAAATTGTTTTGGTTTTTACTAGACTAGCAACAGTCTGCTTCAATCTAAATAACTTTGAAAGAGAATGCCTTGAGATACTGTGTGGAAGATTCAAGCATAAAAAGGAAGAAACTTGATTATTTTACTTCCTCTCCTGCCAAAGTCATCTCTGCTGGGTAGAGCAGCAAATACCCATTTCTGTCCCCAGTGGCCAGGATTTATCCTTTAGGAGGCAGCTTTGGGAAAGCAAATACTGCTCCAACATCCCTGACAACCATAGGGAATAGATAAAAAGTGTAGCAGCAACTTAGAGGGAATTAGAATAAAACAGGAAAGGTTAGAGGGCAGCGTGAAATCACAGTGATACCTCAGCTCACTCTTTAAGAGATGCAGCTTGGAGGATTTTTGATGATCTTGTTTACTGGTCTTAGGGTGGGGATTTTTGGGGGGGAGGGACAACAATTCTGAGTGATATTTAGGTATATTCTCATCCAACAGGAAGCAAAAAATAAATTACAATTTATAGCTCACAACTCAAAGGGTTTTTAAATATTAATAATCTGCATATATGTATAAATAACAATTTTAACGATGAGAGTATCATGAGCAACAATGAATGAGATCCAATTATAAATGATGTCAGGCATTCAAGGGATGTTTTCACTGTAATTAAGAGATGATGGTTGAAGAAAAGCAGCCTTCAGAAACTGAGACCTTTTGCACAATGAAGTTCAAGTAATGTAGATTTTTTCTTGTTAAAGGATTCTCTTCCATTGTTTGATTGTTTGCCATTTTAAATTTAATCCTTTTTTTCTTTTTTCTCTCTAGGGAGTTTCACCATTCATTTTTCTTGCAGGATCTTTACAGATTCAGGTTTTGCAGCGGCAGTATTTCATTCTCCGTAGAGAAACTTTTTATTTTATTTTAATGGAATATTAGGAGACAGCCTACCAATGAAATGTCCTGGCTCTGGCACAACCTCACAAGGAAAGTATCAAATGCCTTAACACCAAAGACATTTAAAACTTTACTGTAGAAAATCAACAACAATTTTCCACAGGGCAACTAACTTGCCTTGGTGAGAGATGACATGAGACCAGAAACCTACCAATTCACCATGTTCCTCTGATTTCTATATCCCCTCTTGTCTGAAATGTGCAGGATATGTCAGTAACTCATGTGTCTCTCCAGTCAGCCTCTGAACAAGAATAACTCCTTTTCCCTGTTTCTTATGCAGCCTCTTCCTGGCATTCACTGAAAATAGAGTTTGTGTATCCTCTGAGGAAAGTTTATTGCAGCCAGGCAGCCACAATGAACAGAAATGTCAAGTCTTAATGACAAGAAAGGAGTTTACTCAAAAGATACTGATTTTTGTGTATAGGAGTGTATGCATTGCTTAGATTACAGGAATTCAACCATGAAGCAAAGAGGTTCTTAAAGACCCCAAAATGTGATGGCATGAAAAGGCCATTTATTGAGTATATCCTTCTCATTTCTCTCAGCTGTTCAGGCTTGTATTTTCTGGGACTTTTAATTAAAAAATAATACCAAAAGATCTTTGGGTTTTAAATTAAATTCTCCTATTTGCCTGCTTCCTGCAGAAGCGTTTAGCCTTTCCCATCAAATCTCTCTCAGCTGTCAGTGAAAGACACCAATGCACTCAACAGGAAGAGTGAAATGCCTTTCTCTGTCTGCCTCTCCTCTTTCTTTCACCAGCACACCAGGATGTCAAACCTGAAGAGAAATCTATGTATTTCCACAGTGGAGGTGATGGGGACCTGTTGTGTCATGGACTGATCACCACAACAAACAGAGGCTGCTGGTCCTCTGGGACATTCTCACCCAATACAAGCAGTTTTGCAACATTTTCAGGAAAATGATGCCATAATAACGGAATAAACCAATCCAAATCCACAAAAACCCCACAAAACCTACAAAAAAAGGGTATAGCACAGCCCTAGACCCAAACTTTTCATCTGGAACTTGCCTTGTAACTGAAATTGTTTTTACACCAGATACCTGGCTAGCTTACAGGCTTTTAAATATCTTACTCATCTCTGTACTTCCTAAGAGGTAATAGAAGGAATGAAATAGGTAATAGAAAAAAATGAGATGGGCATATATTCATTTCTATGACATTCCCTTAAATGTTAATACTTTAGTCTGCATTTTAAAGAGAATCACAACACCATTTACCAAAGATGAAGACACAAAACTTTGCAAAAAAAAAAAAAAAAAAAAAAAGGCAGATTAGTCAGTAAAGATTAAAATTGCTTTGACTCCAGTACTGTAATTTAAGGCAGAACATGGTCAGATAAAATGCTTCTCTATAAGTTTATTTCCTCTCTCTCTGCCCATCTTCCCCTTGCAAGTTGTTACTTCATTTCAGCGAGGAGGCTGAAATCAATATAATGAGTAGAAAAGCACTCAAATTAGAGAAGTGTGTGTCAAGTGGCAGCATAAAAAGAACAAGTGAGAATTCTGTTCCAGCAGAAAATCTCCAAAAAGTCTTCCACACCATCAATGTGGATTCATTTCCATAAGAAACAAATTGGCAGTTGATGCTGATGAAGGCTGCCCTGCACTTTACTGCTAATAAGTGACACCAGAGGCCTTATTACAAAGTATTTCTAAACATAAGAAATTCAGTAATGGGGCCCCCAAGGGCCACGTCCACCACCTGCAGCCCTGCCCATGTGCACAGCCACGGGTTTCCAAGGAAACTCACCCGAGCACAGGAGCCCTGTCAGACACTTGGGCAGGGAATTTGGGCAAAACCTTCCCAATATTTTCATTTTGCCATAGGGCCAGAGTGTCAGGAAGAACTGCTTTTCCTTGGTCTTGCACTACAGAGTCAGCCTGGGTTTAAATATCAGGTATTGGCATCATCTGATCACATAATGCAATCAAAGAAATAACACAGTGTGTCACAGCTGAGAGCGCTCAGGGGGTATTCCTCACTTCTTGTTTTACTTTTTAACAGTTCAAAAAGAATGCAGCACATGAATGAGCACCACCAAGCAGCCACGTCCCCTTCCTGGACCTTCAGGTAGCAGAAGAGCATCAAGTATTTGGTTTGTTCACTCTCCCCTTTGATCCTGCTCGTGCTGCTGATAATACCAGCAATGTCCTCCCGAGTATGGAGTCAGCTCTGCCTTCTCATCTGCCAGCTGTTAGACTGCAACTTTTCCAAACATATCTAAAGTAATAACTACAGACCTCCTAAAACATGCCCAAACCATTATCCATTTCCATGCCAGCTCAAGAATCACTTGGTTCATTTGGAAATTTTCAGGCTTTTTTTAAACGCCAAGGTTGTTTACAACATTAACCTTTGAAAGCCAGGAAAGGTAGAACACCAGGATTCCACTTTAAAATACAGCTCTTTAAGCTAGAAGTAAACAAATCCTGCATTAGACTACTTGAGCATTCATGCCATAACAGGACAAACCTTAAGAATAACTTTCCTTGGTATTCCCAGGCCACGTCTCCGCAGAAAACAAAGTTGTCTTTGCTGCACAAATATGCAAACCACCCTCTCCTGAGCTCACAGCTGCACAGGAGTTAACAATGAACATTTCTGCATTAACTGTAAGGCTACATTTAATTAATTAGGAAAGCAGTGACTTATCCCAGAGGAAAGAGCAGAAACAACAGCTCTGTACCCCCTGGTTAGCAGTTCTGGAGGTAACACACACCATTGTCACCACCTGAGAGCCACCAGCACACAGACCTGGCACAGGCACCTGCTTGCAGGGTGAAGGCCAGTGTCCTTAAAGGACAGATGGGAAAGGACTCCCCCAGCTCCCTCCCAGAGCAGTCTCATGGCATCACTCCTGTAAGCTCAAAAAGCACATTACCTACATTTCATTAAAAACAAATCCTGGGAGAGGTTATTTTCCTTTCAAGAAACCAAGCAAGAAATAAGGTTATAGGTACTAAAACACCTGCAGTGTATATTAAATTCACTGAAGTTTTGATTAAACATCAGCTCTGCCTCATAGCAGAAGGGAAAGAACTCGCTCATGTACAAAGAGCCCCCCCTTTTGTCTTTTCCTCACCTCAGAATCTCATGATTTGTTTTTTTCAGTATAGCATTTGGGATATCTTTAAAACAATATGCCTCATGTTTATAGCCATAAACCTGTTATTCACTGGGGTTCTAGCCAGGCATCTCATTGTTATAGTCTGGAGAGGCAGCTGCCCTCTCCATGGATCAATATATTGGAAACCATCCCAAACCAAACAGGAGGAGGCTTCTCATCCTTGCAGCAGAGCGAGCCAGTCTCAGATCTGGATGCACCTGGTGACTTGCAGTGCCACTGTCTTTGCCCTTACACTGCAGGAGCACCAAACTCTCAGCACTGCCTGGCAAATTCAGTTTCTGCAGGTGCCTTTGTGCAAGTGATGCCCCAGATATTACTGCTAACTCTGTCTAAAAAGGCAATGGTCTTCCCCTCTTAAAGGTCATCTGCAAACCAGAAACTGAATAATGAAACCTAATTCATCGAGCTAAGAGCTCCAAGAATGTGGCAGTCATATTTTCTGGAAAAATCTCTTTGCCCAGGATTCTTCTCCTGTGAAGCTGAGAAGCCTCAGAGTAAAAGGAAAACAATGATGATCTGATTTGCTTCTCCTGTGTTTTGCTGCTTTGGAATGTGTTTGGGCATTGTTTACCAACAGGTGATTGTTTCATTGGTTTCATGTAAATTATTTTGACTCTTTGGCCAATCAGGTCCAAGCTGTGTCAAGACTCTGGAAAGAGTCATGAGTTTTCATTATTATCTTTTTAGCCTTCTGTAAGTATCCTTTCAATATTCTTTAATATAATACAGTATCTTAAAATAATGAATTAGCCTTCTGAGAACATGGAGACAGAGTCATCATTCCTCCCTTGTCTGGGGCACCCCACAAATACAACACAAGAGCTCTCTGTGCAGTGGAGAAGCAGAGGGACAATGAAATATGGAAATAACTCAGAAAATGCAGGCTCGGGCCCCACGTGGCCCCATCACCCCCAGGACCAGCAGCATCCAACGTCTCAGTGTCACAGTGCTGGTCCCTGTTACCAAAGCACCTGTTCCAGCAAGGCAGCACACTCAGAAACAAGCTACACTCTGCTTCTCCACATTTCCCAAAGCCCACAGGGCTGCCAATGGACCAGCAGAGCTGCAGAAACAAATCAATGCCTGGCTCTCCTCCCAAAGACGGTTCCTGGCTGCGCTGCCATCGACAAGGTGCCTGCTGCTGTCACAGCCTGCCAGGTGACAAAGCCACACGGGGCTTCTGCCCCCCAGCACCAGCAGGGAGATCCTCTGCCCAACGAGGAGAGCAGAGGGACTGGGGAACGGGCACTTCCTTACTCCCTGGAAACTTCTTATCCCAGAGTTTCTTACAGCCCTCTGTCTTCTCAGCTTCTAAATGAAGGCCCGTGAATCCTCTGGCACTGAAATGGGGGTATAAAACCTCAAGTTTCTTTGTGGGAATTGCCAGCTAAATGGGAGCTGTCTCCTCTTATCTATAGTATGAAAGAAATCCTAGCCTCTTTTTTTATTTTTTTTTCCTCCTGAATAGAAATATAAAATAGCATCATGTAGTCTTACAGTTGTGAGGAAACTGAACTTTAATGGCTTCAGCACTTGACATTATTCATAGTTAGAAAGGTCAATTTTTATCCATCACCTGAGGAAGATTGCTCTGCTTCCAGCCAGTGATATTGTTGAGAATTTGCTACATTTAAAACAAAGTTTCCTTCAAAGCCAAGAGTGTTTGCTGCTGAAGTATTATGTAAAACTCCAATCTACTGCAAATGCTGACAATACCAGCTGCAAAGGTCTTTGAAAACACTGCTCACACAGCATGAAAATTCTGAGCAAATGGAAAGTTTTATAGCAATTCTATACACATAACCCTTGCTTTCACAATTCCAGTTGACACTTAAATATTTAAAAACAACAAGGGACATATGGGTTATTTATTCTCTTTTTTATTTTTAATTCTAGTTCTGAAAATAGTTTCTAACTTAGTTATTTTAAAACAGAAATGGCACCATTTTAGCACTGAACTTGTGGGCAATTCATCAGGTTGTGAATTCTAACCTGACACTTACAATACACCAAATGCTTTTTCAATGCTGCTGTTGCACCATCTGCTTTGATATTGCTTCAGAATTATACTTAAAAATATGTAGCTAGAAGCAAAACGAGGTTTATAGAATTTGACTACAATCTTTATCTTTCTGGGAGGGAGGATTAATCTTCAGTGCTTGAAAGCTTTTATGCTTTATAATTTTTGACAACATTTGAAAGAGAGAACACAATTGGCAGTGCCACAAGGATGTAAAAGTTTGCTCTTTTTAAGTTGTAAAATAGTTGTGTTCTTGTTATGTTCTAAAGAATATTTTGAGTGGTGTCATTTTTCTCTTCAAAGTCTAACCCACAGATCTTGCTGGAATTTGTTTTAATTTTTCTTTCAAGTGGGTATGACAAAAAATTACATAACTTTGAAATACAAGGGTACAGTAAAACACATCTCCAAGGGATAAAGTCTGTGTTATTTTCTTACAGACTCTAAAGAGCAAAATTTACTCAAAATCTCACTTTTGTAGACGGACATGTGTGAATGGAGAGGTTTCACATCATTACAGCTTCATGTCATGGTATAAATATTGCAGATTTTACAGTTTCAGTTGAAAATTTATACAGAATAATCAAGTGGCAGAGTGGGGAGGCAGACAGTTTTATGAGATGTACTGTAATTGTTCTGACCTGCTCCTGCTACTGATGAAATAGGGGCCATAAAGTGAAAATCTTACTGTTTCTTTGTCCTTGGTCTAAGTTTGACCTAAATGTTGCAAATCTTATGACAAAAAATTGAAGCCATTTCTGTTTGCTTAGCTGTTAGCCATTTTCTGTGTGTTAGTTTCCATTGCTGAAAGCATTTATTTGACAAACAGATTTTACTGGAACTGTTGAGTGGGAGGCTCTCAGACTCTCCCCAGTGCTGGCCTCTGTCAGAAAAAGCATCCAAGACTAAATGGATATGGAGTATAAATTGCACTGTAAATCTCATTCTAATTCCTCATTATTCCAAGGAAACAACCAAAACAAAACACTCAATTTTATCTTTCTGAACTTTTCTTAATAGCAGAACATCAATAAAGATGAAATAGTTAAGTGTATTCATGCCTTTAAAAAACATGTATAAAATACAAAAACAAAAGAACCACCATGGAGACACCACCTGTGCTAATACATTATTACCTTTCATGGTATGTTATCTTGGTCTATTTTAAATGGGCAGGATGAAGGGTTTTATCCCTTCTCAAGAGGATTTATTCCTTAAACCTGATGTAAAAATTCTTTGGTAGACCAAGGGCAGAGCTGTGACTTGAAGCACTTCACCATTTTTACAGAGGGTGCTCTATGGCTTTGCCTTTCCAAGAGGGTGGATCAGAATTCTCAAAAATCACAAGTATCCCCATTTGGATTTTAGTGCCAGGGCAGTGAATTCACTTGAGCTTGGGAAGAGAAGCCCTAGGGAACATCAGACCCCACTCTGCAAGAGGATGTGCCCTTTAACAGGAAACAGTGATTTTATTCATGGAACAGTTTTTCATTCTGCCCCTCATTCATTCATTTTTTTTTTCCCAACATGGCTTGATGCTTCAGAATTTTTTTCCTCAGTGTTAATTGTCCTTATTGCCCTCTTAAGTCTCTGAGATTGCAGTTCCTTTACAGTTCTGCTCTAACTCTGACACCTCCTCCCATTACCCCAGCCTCTCTTCATTTCCCATCCATTGCACTTTTCCTCACACTCCTCCAACCTTGTTTTACCCATTGCACTAACACTTTTAAACAAGCACCTTGGAACACTCACCATTTTGTGCTTCTCTCTTAAGGGTGGCTAATGCTGACAAGGCTCATTATTTGTTCTGTAATTATCATCTCCTGAAACTTCCCATTTGCTGCGGAGAAAAAGAAGAGCAAAATGCAGTAAGATTGCTGACACATTAAGGCTTCTGCCTATCATGCACTTGCACTTCCTTGCTTTTCTATTTATCTAGTTCTTTTTCAGAGCTCTTTGCAAGAAGGATTTTTCTATGGGCCATAACCAGGGCTCTCAGATAAGAGAGCAATAGTGATAACACTGCTCCCAAAGCAGGGGGTGGTTTCTGCTCATTAAAAACCAAATTTCACATCCATTGAAATGTGTGATGCTAATTCAACTGGAAGCACTCACATCATCCTTCAAAAACTAACACTGCAATGACTGAGGATGGCCCAGCATGATGGATTAAAAATGTTACACAAACTTCAGAACTCAGCAGTGTAGGTGAGAGTTATTCTCATTTGATGAGCAGTTGTGCAAAGAGATGATGTGGTTTAAAAAGTTCCTGTGCTAATCCACCAGTATCCAACTACATCTGGGTCTGGAAATCACAGAGAAGGGATTTCTCTGCTTGGTCACCAAGCCCAGCACGAACTGACAGAACCCAGAGCACAGCAAAGGAGCCACTCCTCTAAACCTTCCACTTTTAATGCTAAACACCAACAGTCTGTTCCACAGGATTGCTCTGATGACTCAAGACTTACCCCTGAGTATCCCCAAATTATATTTTCCCTTTATTTATTTGTTTTCAAAATGTAAAGAGCTTCTGTTAATGCTGCAACATGCATGCAGCTGTCTGGTACATTCTGCCTTGCTCTTTGAGAAGGCCCAGAGTAACATATTTATGTTTTCTCCAATACATGTGAAACTGTGCTAATTATTGCATCAATGAAAAAATTATCTGAAATGTCTTTGGCAAAGCAGAGGGAAACTATATAACATTCACTGCATACATAAACAAAAAAGACAAATCCAAAACATTCTCCCATCAACTGAGGCTCTTGACTATTTGTTAGATTGTAAAAAATAAAAAACAACCAACTCAAAAATCTCACCATTTTGTTCCCCTAGTACAGACAAAATAAATGGCAGCCAATTCATTTCAAACAACATTCCTGCACACAAAGTTGGTGACATAATTAAGAAATGTATTCAAGCTATTACTAATTTAACATAGCTCATCAATACTTCCATCAGAAGGCTGTTTATGGCCAACAGTGTCACAACTGAATTTATGCATTGTAAATACAAATATATTTTATTCATAGAAAATTCTTGTGACTTCAATTATGCAATAAGTATTTATTTGGGATTCATTATTTTTTGTTTGATAACCATCATTAATTCATGTCCAACTGATTAAGCCTGCTGTAAAGCTTTAGTGAACATTACACAGGGTAAAACATAAATTTGTTGAGCTCTGTATTTTCCCCAACTGCTTCAAGTGCAATGTGTGGACAATGACATAATACTGTTTCACACAACCACTGAGTTTTATGTTACAAAAATATATTTCAAGGCTTCCTATTAAAAACAATGTGAATGCCTAGCAAACAATTATTTATTCCAGAGAGCTTCAGCTTCTTGCTGCTTTTAGACTGCACAAAGTTGTCTCTGTTTTCAGTCCCCGTTTGCATTTCTGGCTGAGATTCACATGCAGGGTGTTCCCTGCACTCCCCTCACTTTGCAGGCAGGCAAATGCTGCTTCCCAAACAGCCCAGCACCCCTGCCTGCCTTAGAAAGGGTGGGATGTTTAGGAATACATAGTAAATTTAATCTTCCTCCACATTTTTTTTTCTTAAGCAGAGTGCTAAAATTTGTGTTGGAATATAAAGTAAGGTTCATATATTCCTGAACTGGCTTTTCTTTTTATATTGCTTTTGCTGCAGTTTTCTGAAGTTCACCAAGAAATCAGCAGCAAAAAGCACAAATTAAGACAGCAAGTACATGACAGAAAAATAAAGACTACAGAGGTACAATTTTCTGTACCACAGATAAATCTAGTTATCCAAGGAATCAAAAGTTCAGACTGATGCATAAAACCATTTCACCCAAGTTAAAAGCATAAGGCAGAAAGATTTAAGTAGTCCAAACCAAAAAATGCCTACTCATAAAACCAAACAGCTGTGTTGAGATAATTTCAGATAAACAAGGGGAGCATGAAGCCAGAATTAATGGACCAAAATAGCTATGCTAGAAATTAAGGCCAATTAGTGAATAAAATAATAACTGGAGTTGTTCTTTCCCTTCTATATGCTGAGTTTGAGATCCTAATTTCAAGCTGACACCAACAAAAGGCAGGGACCTGAAGGAGTTGCTGTGCTGCACATTCAGGACCTGCAGTTTCCCTTTTTTTCCTATTTGGCCACAGTTAGAGAGAGACAAAGCCCAGGAGCCAGAGAGAGCAGCGAGCCCAGCTGGGCTCCTGTGGCCAGAGCTCCTCTGCCCTTCTTCTCTACCTTTGGGACCTTCTGGGGTTTGCCACTCACCTAAAGAGCCCAGCTTTTCTGGCCAGCACCCAATCTTTTCCAACAAAAAAGCAGCTAAAAATGGCATTTTAATCCAACATTGAATATCTGCCAGCCCCAAAACAACAAGAACCTCTGACTTCCGAGTTCACACCACTGTTACCAGACTCATTTGTGAAGCTGGCTTTGGAAATTTCTAGTACCACTGACAGCTATGTCACACACTCCAAGAATTTATTCTATATTTGTCAAAACCACATGTTCACTTTCCAATGTGCCTGAACTTATCTGTAGGACAAAAGACAAAGGGAAATATTTAGAACCATAATTTATGTATTTGTATTTTTAAACAGCTAATGTAACTTAACATGCAGAGAGAAGGCTTTTGTATGGTAAAGAAAATCCAGAACATCAAATACTACAGTATTAGTCATTGCTTTTGATGGTAAAATATATTATTCATAATAATTCCTGCTAAATTCAATTAAAATATTCATATGGAAAGATGTTATTCATAAAAAAAAAGATTGATTATCAGTTAGCAGTACCAGAAATCTAGATCAAAAATTTTAAGAGTGCCTCATAAAGGAATCCTTAATGAAAGTAAAGATATGGCTGGTTTCAATGAAAATCAACCCAGTGGAATATACAGATTAAAGCCAGGATGAACAGTGTCCTTGTGGCTTTAGTGGTGACACTGAATTCTAAAATGAAACCCAGGAGGTAGGAAGACCTTAAGTGGATTTAAAGAGCTCTCCTGTTCTCATGTAGTGCTGAAATACCAAACCACATTATTTTAAAAATGCATTACAGGTCTCTCTCATTAAGTTTTTTCTTGATGGGCTGTGGTTTTGGGGAGTTGGTTGTTTGTTTATAAGAAATCCAACTGGAAATGCACTGTGATTATCTCTCTCTGAAGATAAGTACTTCTATTTTTAATAAACTCTTATTGCTCACTGGTAATAATTCATTTTTCACATACTGTCAGCCCATGGAGACACAAAGATTCTCTATCCTAAAACACCAGCAAGGAGAGCATCTGCAATTCTTATTCAATTCTTATTAGGATTTTACCTAAACTGAAGTAGCAACACAGTCATCCTAGGGAACATCATCACCTAGGAAATGGTGACAGCACCTGGTTCCCTTCTACTGGGTTGAAATGAGATGTGAAAAAGGGCTACTGCCATTTCTATTAATCTAAGTCAGTGTCCTCACCACTTCCTTCTTAGCTAAGGAGAGCATTTCTTTTTGTTGAGAACTGCAGTGAGCAGATGGACATCATACTCTACTGCAATAACACTGCTTTACATCTCTCTGACTGTATATTAGTGTAATTTACTCCCACTTTAAGTCTCTTTTTCACTGACAGAACAGCATGAAGAGATCTTCATGTAAGTGAAAAGAAGTCCCCTGTGAATTCCAGGAAGGAATTATGACGTAGTGAATGCAAAACAGTGAACAAAACTTGGATGCTGATGGAAACCATGCAATTAAAACATCATTCTGACTTAAGGGCTTTCCAAGTATTGCAAAGTAAATAGGTATTATCTATTTAGATCACACTTAAAAATCAAATCACATGTTCCCTGATCTCCAGAGATGATAGCACTGAGACACATGATTGGTACATTTTGGTGCATTAATCACCAATGATGGTGTGCCTGTACCGCACAAGAATGGCCTGGGAGGGTTTCAGACTCCTGCACTATCAACCAGCACCTCCCTGGCACTACTGACTTCTGTGGGGAGTGTTCTCAGAAAATACACAAAATTAAACTCTGTCTTGCAGGGTGACACTAAATGGCATTATTAGATATTGAGCACCTTCACCATGCCAAAGGTCCTGGGGTATCAGAGCTTGCCCTGCCTTTGTGCACACAGTGCAGAGTTATACACATTCACAACCACATTTGCTGCTGTCTGTGCCACTTGCAGGCGTCAATGAGCCCACACCACCAATACACTTTCAATTAACCATCCTCTATATTTCCTAGTATCAAAACCAATAACCAACTGTCATCATCACTCCACAACCACCCCCACAAAAACACAGAATTAACCCCAGAACTAACCCCCCCCCCAAAAAAAAACCAAACAAAAACACAAACCATGATGATAAATCATCAACCAATCACCCACCAAATTTTATGTTCTTGTAGCTTATAAAAAGCATGACACTGAAGATGTCAAGATGGTTGCCACACACATCCAAGGACAAAAGACATAGTCCTAACCTTACTGTTAGTTTTTGCTAGGTATATACATGCAAATATCCAGTGTAGATGCCCTGGACACCTTAATCAGGTAGACTGCTCAGATTTAGCAGGGAAGTTTTATAAAGGTAGGCAAATGTCCAAAGTTTGTGCCTTCCCACCCTCCAGGTGTCCCTCAGGAGGCTGTGCCAAGGGAGCCTCTGCCCTGCAGGCTGTGCTGGAGCACGCAGTGCGCTCTGGAAATGGTGCAGCTCGGGATGCAAACCCACCTGGGGCAGCCCAGAGATGTGGGATTTATTAAATTCCACTGCTAACAAGGCTGTGTGTAGTACATGCTCTCAAGGGATGTGATTTTGCAATGCTCACCTCACAGGCATACCAGCAGATGTTTTACTAACCACTCCAAGGAGGAGCTTCATACAAATGAGGAGAGATGCACAAGCACAGCACCTCGTGCTTTTCCCACACAGAGTTGATTACACACAGGGAAGTAACTTGAGGTTTAAGATGCTGCAACACTACCAGATATATCCATCTTATCCTCCAGAGGCTTTCCCTCTACTACTTCTTAAAACTACAAGTAATAATCCTCCTCTCTGATGTGGAATCTGATCTACTTCTTGAAGCAAGTTCTTGTCTCCTCACTGAAAACACTTGGCTAAACCCCAGTTCATCTGCATGGCCCTCCCTGCTCCATCCCAGTTCCATTCAAAAGTGAGAGCAAAAAAACCAGAATTCCCATCATGATGAAAGTTTAAGGCTGACAAGCATGTATCCCAGGCATTCAGAATTAGATTTCACATCCAGACAAAATTCATAACCTAGCCTTGCAGTGTGTCCATCAACTGGTTTATCAGCATGAGATCTGGAAAATGGTGTAAAAGCATCTTGAGTAGACCTAAATGGCAGAAGGGGAAACGTATAGGATGCAAAATCAAAAGACAGACAAACTACAGAACAAAAGATAACAAGCACATGCAGTTCTAAATAACTCGACTGTGGTTCATCTTCTACAGTTTTCTCTTGATTCCTTACCTGTCCACTCCACCTACCAAAAAGAACAGTTATAGAACTATATAGTTGTTGCCAAAAATAAAAACATTCTGCATATAGGAAGGGGCCAACTAAAGGACTTTATTTTGTGCATTTGCCATTTTTTTTTTTGTGCAGCATTTCTACCTCAGTCTGTATTTTACAGAATTGTGATATTAATAAAATAACATTTCAATCCAAACTTTACAATTTCAAATATTGTTTTTCAGTTGTAGGCACCTGCATCATTAAGTCACCACAAAAATTCTTCCTGTTGCACTTTTAACGAGATACTCAATTCACAGTGAAGCAAATAATGAGAATGAATCCTTGCTCTCATCACTGCACTTTACAAATGGGACATCTGATTTTATTTCTTTCCCATATTCTGAAGCAAAAATGTTGCTGAATGTGAGCAATTAGGACTAAGAAGGGGTGGTAAGGCAGGGCTCACAGTGGGTTGTCAAAAAAAATCTGTTTAAACTGCAGGGAATGGAATGCCCCAGTGCCTTAAACAAATATTCCACCACTCAAATGATCAACTAACTTCATTTTCTGCGCGTGTTCTATGGGTGTGTTTTATTAATAAGTCCTCAAAAACCTTTCATGGTATTTGCAGGATTTATCTCAGCCGCTTCCTCGCTGTTTTTTCCCCACAATTGGAATGCCACCATCTTTGAGTTCCTCATGGCTGATTTCCTTCTCCACTAATGTTCACTAGCTATTGTTTTATTGCAATGTATTAACAAGAAACAGGCAATTTTTTAAGGTGCCAAGAGCTTCAAGCTTTGTTTGTTTATAGCTCCTCTGTGCACTGCTACATTTTTTCTTGGATTCAACTGCCAATGTAAGGGATTAAGGGGCTAAGCGAGTTTGACTGGTGCAGGAATCTTTCAAATATGTTCTTCTAGCTCAAACTCTTTCACTGGCAGTTTTTACTTAACGATAACTGCCAAAATAAAAATCCCCTGGTGCAGCAGGAGTGACAAAACAATCACACTTCTCAGGCACAATTCAATATCTATTCACACCTCTGAAAAAAAATGAAATAAAATAAAAGTTGACAAAATTATAAAGCTCTGGCCTGTTGGTTTGCCTTTGCTGGGGTTTTTATTTAGGGTTTTTTAATGCCCCAAGTAATCTTCTGATTGTTAGAAAGGGCTGGAGCGAGTGTTTGCTGACTTGTGCTTTACCCACAGGGCAATAATTACTAAATTAAGCTCTTGTAAGTGAAAATAACTTTTCTTTAGGCTATCCTACAGAAATCTTGCACAAACACTCTCTTTAGTTACTGCCTTTTTTGTTTTTTCAGGCCACCTGAAAATTTTCTTTGTCTCCTGGTCTCCATATTCCAGTGATGTTTCTAGAGCTTTGTCTCTAGAAATGGAAATTATTCCTTGCATGACCGATTTACCTATGACTTTCTAGAGAGGGTTGAGATGTCAGTGTTGATGAACAGAGGTTTTTATTAATGACAGAAACTAAATTCAGAGCCAGCCCCAAACCCACCTCTGTGCTCATTCTTGACCAGTCCTGCTTTGTAGACATAGAGTTTAAAGTTGCGAAAAACGCTTTAAGGGTTTTTCTTTAGCAAGGATTGACATAGGTCCCTCTTGCTCTTGCATGCTTTTTTAGCTCCTGGTCCTCAAAGTAAAGCACAATTGTGTTCATCTAAACCTAGGCAAGTATGTTTATTAAATAATTAAATATATATTGCCTACATGGTATTTTTCAATAGTAAGATGAAGACAACAGTCCTGATACTCATTCTCATAGTCTTCTGTTTCGTTCATTAGATTTAAGCATTTCAACTACAAACAACTGTTTGGTGGGATTTTTAATTATGAATAGCCGTACATCAAGATTTTTTAAAAATACACACAACAAACAAACTTTTACCAAAGTTATTTGTTAAAAGATGACTGGTGAGTTGTATTGTAATTGTGAAAGAGCAGGAAGCAGAAATAAAACAATCACCAGAATGAGATTCATTTTGATCACACAATTGAATGCCCATAAAAATACTCCTATTAGAATCTGTAGATGACAGAGTGACAAAAAAAAATCATATGGAAAGTCTTTAACCCTTGAGAAAGTTGTGTTGAAACAACTACTGAGCAGAGTTATAGACCAGGGAGCACAGAGTACAGATCCTGCCAAGTGTGAAGCCAAAAAAGCTGCAATTGTGACAGTGTAGATTAAATGGAAAGGTAATTCAGCTACTCTGTCATGGTGCTGGGTACAAACCAAAATAAAACCCAATTCAGTGTCTGACAAGAATGAGCAAAGTGTAAGAACAAGACCATGTTACAGACCGTGTGACTACACAGTGTCTGGTAATCAAAGAGAGCTGAGAAATTAGAGGAAAAGTGTAAATATACAGCAACTAAGGCTTCAAGGTTAAAAAATGTGTCTTATTAGTAGACAAAGGCTTGATCTCTTCAGCCTACCTGAAAGGGTTCTCCAGTGCTGTGTAATTCTAGCACCTAAGCATCTCCATAGAGCAAAGAGAGAGAGCAATGACAGCAAGACAGAGAACCCCAGCTGTGAGACAAGCACTGCTGACACTGAGGGTGACTGACCACTGCAAAAATCTATAAAAACCAATCACAGATTATCCCACCTCTTGGCATTGAATGCTTTCTGAAATACATACTTATTAAACAGTGATCTCCCCACAAGTTACACTTGTGGCATTCATAACCCATGAATAACCACACCATCCGAGCCACAGAATGACACCGCAAATTTAAAATCTGTCTCATAGATTGTCCCATCTCTTGTCATTGAAGGCTTTCTGAAATACATACTTATTAAACAGTGATCTCCCCACAAGTTACACTTGTGGCATGACATTCATAACCCATGAATAACCACACCATCCAAGTCACAAAATGACACTGCATATTTAAAACCTGTGAGAGAAAACACCCCGTGTGTTTTACCTCTGCAACACGTGGAAATGACCATATCTCAGTCAACTCTGCATCTACATCTCTTTCTTATTTTGTCTAAAAGTATCTCTATGTGTTTCTTAGAACCATTCCCTCTTGGAATGAGGGAAGCTTGATAGCTCTTGGCATGAGAGAACATGTGATTAACACGTGTGGGCTCAGTGTTCCTCATTTGAGAATACTGCCTTCATTTGTATGGAATACAAATATGTCACATTTCCTCAGTATCTGAAACAGAACATTTATATTTATGAGGATATAAACTCATTTTCTCAAGTCTCCGATATTTGTTGAAAATTAATCATCCCCTTGCGAAACACATTCACTAGAATATTCATAGGAAGCAAACATAATGAATAATCATATTCAACTTTCATAATCAAAAGTTCCCAAAGCAATTTACAGGAGATAAGTATCATTATCCCCATTTATGGCCAGGGAAACTGAGGCATAACATCAACTTGCTCAACATTAAATAGCAGAAATGTGTTACACCTTAGATTTTGGCAAAACCCTAGAATTGTTCTTCCTCTAATGCATAAAGATAGTCAAAGAAAAAAAGGGTTTTAATTTCAATGAATATTAATATGTTTCTGTGATCTCCAGCAAGATTTCCCTCAAGCAAATGATAGTTTTCCACAGTGCTCAGCATGTCTGTTTTCTTCAAGGCCTACCCATTTCCACTTGAGTTCCTGAACTATTATACTAAAAATCTGGGAAAACTTAAAGCAGGTTTCTTGACTTTATTTGCAGCAATGTTGAGACATTAGAAATACTATGCACAGTCTCTACAATAATTTTTACCTTCCTTCTGCTCTAAAACTTCTGTTTATACAAAAAGATTTAATAATGATACAAGGCCACCCTAACCAAAGTTTGCTTAATGTAGAAATTATCGCTTAAAATTATAAACGGAAAATAACCTCAGTTTAAATTTGAAATGTTTCAAATTTATAAGATACCCTTCTTCTATTAACCACTATCATTTTAATAAGGTTAAAATAATTTAATCTTCACAAAAAAAGAATTTTATCCTCATTTTCACTGAAGGGGGAAAAAAATCAGATTTGCTCAGCTAAGAGAAATGAGAACAGTGAAATTGTAAAATATTTCACAGGCATATCCTTTCCATTTATGTACCTCAAGTTTGATGATGAAGTCAGTTCACAGCCCTACTTAACGAGCAGAACTGTATATATACATATTCTCTTCCCTTACTGCCGAGTTTAATAGTTTCTTTTAAAATGATATACACCAATGTAAATATAGTTAACATAAAATAATTATATTCACAAAAATATTTATTAAATTTACTTCTTCACATAAAGAGTGAAAAATAAAATCTCTATGCTCTGCTCAGTGATTTTAATGTGAAACTGCCGGTGAAGTCGTCAACACATTCTCAGTGTAATACATTAAGCCAGCATGTGTGGGTGTCACATAATTGTAGACAATTTAGTGACTGAATTCCTTCAGGGTTTTAGAGCCCTACTATGTTTTTGCTTGGATACCTCTTTTCTGGGTCATTAAGACGTGGTTGTCAAAAGAACAGATGAAACAAGCTCTTAATGCTTTATTGCTGAATAAGAGTTTGAAGGAGTTGCTCAGCCTCAGCATGCAGGGTTTACAGCTGCAAAGCTGTATTTTAGCTCACACACACCCCCTCTGAAGCTGCATGCTGAGGGTGAAATTCATTTTGGAGAAAACAACGCAGAATTTTCTGGATTTTGATGGCAGATCTTACTTTGCTGTATTGTCTGACATGATCCCCTCCTGTAATGCACACACTGCTTCCTCTGCACAAGGAGCTGCTCTCCACCAAGGCTGGCCCACAAGGAGTCCTGGGGAAGGGGTTCTGACCACAAAAATGGAGCAAATCTCATTTTTCTACATTCCTAGGGCAAACACATCCCAAATCACATTGTGCCCTGCTCCTAGGGAAAAAAACACCCCAAAAGTCACATTGTGCACTGCTTCTAAGGCAAATGCACCCCAAATCACATTGTGCTATGCTCCTAAGGAAAATACACCCAAAATCACCCTGTGCCCTGCTCCCAGGGCAAACACACCCCAAATCACATTGTGCCCTGCTCCCAGCTGTGCTGATTCTTGGGCAAATATGTGCCACATACACAGAGCTTGGAGAAATGTGACTGGCAAGGGATGGGAATGTGGTGAGGAAAGTACAGCAGCAGCAAAAGGAAAACCAAGTGAAACGTGGGCCCAGGGCTCAGTAAGGGGAAGGATGCAGTGCTGAGGGATACAGGAAGGGCTCAGGGAGATAAATGTGCCAAGGTTTGCCCACAGAACTCCCGGGGCACACCAGAAGTACCCATATCAGAAGATGATTGAGCCACATTTGAGCAAACTGGACACACACACACGAGTTCGTGCACTGAGACAGGACAGATCCAAGACCTTGGGTACACCAAAGACTTGGTCAAACCAGGTAAAGCCCAGTGGAGAGCTGCCAGCACAGGCAGGGACTGCTGCACGTAACCTTAGAGAGGGGCTGAGAGCTGTTTTCTTCTGCCTGGAGAAAACACACAAGGCTCAGAGGGAAAGGGGCAGGAAGGGACCTCTGCTTTGTAAAACTGCCTGCTAGGAGATGCCAAAGCCCAGCTGAAGGGAGTGGAAAAACAGAATCTCTGTCCTTGGAGATATTCCATACTCATCTTCAAGGCCAGGAGAAACCTGATTCAATTTCCAAACAACATAATTACAACTTGTTGATTTGAAACATCAGCATGACTCTGCTTTCATCATCTACACATGACATCATAAAACATATTATCATAAAAACTATCATCTATTGATTGTAATAATCAACCTGGTTGGGATTTCAAAATGAACACATAACATCAACATAATTATAACTGGTTGAGGAGGACTGTCAGCTTTTTTTTTTTTCTCTATATGACAGCTGCTATTAAAACCTTAGAAGACAGAATCCCTAATGCTTTTCCTACTTCGAATAAAATCTAAAATTTGGAGACTGTATTCTGAGGTCTGTCATTCTCAAACTTATTCCCTGAATTCCCTACCTTTAAGGACACACCTATCTTCAAGTTTTACTGACCTTGTTTGGATGATCCAAAATGAGGAGGAGTTTGGGAAGGCACAGAGGATGGCAATGAAAGAGTTTCAGAGAAATCAAATAAGTGAAATCAATGCCATTTTAAAACATGTCATATTAGTCCAGCTGCCACAAAACCTCAAATTCTATGATATTCTGCACGTTAAAGCAAATGTCCACAAAACTGAAGGAAAATCTCATAGGATTAAGCTGGTGCAGATGAAGTGGAAAAATAGAAACACCTCAATGGAGGAAACAGTCTGGAAGGCTGAGTGAGAAGTCAGTCTACTGCAAATTTACTGTATGATTGTGAGGCAAATAAAAGGTTAGGAGAATCTTGGGTGATTTAGAAACGAAAAGTCAAGGTGCTGAGAACAACTCCTCTATACTTCTGGGAGTTATGCATCAATTCTTGACAGTTCAGTGCAGGAAGACAGGTGCATTTGACAGATGTACTTTTTCTGCAAGACTGAATGAAGAAAATTCCAGACGATTGCAATAAAACACTCATTTCATCCTCCAGAACTGAGCAGAGGAGTGTGTTGAAACCCTGGCAACACGGAGAGCTGTAAGACAGCACTAAAACAGGTAAACAGCTCAAAAGAGAGAGGAAATGCTACTGAAACTTTCACCTGATCTTGCACTGAAACAAAATGCAATCATTTTATCTAAGCTGATCAATGGCCATTCCTTCATTCACTGCTCAGGGTGGTCAGACCATTGTTTTCCCTTCACAGCCCAGCGAGGGTGCAGGTTTAGAGGACAGGACGTGGACACGACCTCCCTCAGTCACAGAGCTGTGTTTGCCTTGGGTTTCTCTCCCAAATTACATTAAACTAGCCAGGGCTCTAAATCCAGCCAGCTGCCTGATACAGCCAGCCCACAGGCTTTCATAAACTGCATGTAAGAGCTTAATTACTTACTTCCTTTTTAAAAACTAATTATTTTTTGGCCATTCCTCACTTTTTCCTGCCAGAAAATGGACTCCAGAGTTTGTTTGTTTTTTTTTTTTTTTTTTTTTTTTTTCCCCATCCTGCAAATATCAGTGAGCAGGGAGAAGAAACAGGATATAGAAAAAGGAAGAGTACACCTGACATCATTTGAAGAGGTAGCTGCTGTAACACCCAAAAAGCAGCAAAAATGGCCATAGGCCATAAACTCACAAGTTTTCTGCTGATCACGCAAGGCAAGAAGGGCCAGGGCTTAATTAAGAATATATGTTTTGATTATTAGGAAAAAACAAAGTGATTGTGGGATTAATTAGAGTACAGAACATTTTTTTCTCCCAAAGGAAGAACTCAAGTTTTCATCACTTGAAACTTTAGGAAAAGACTGAATGAAAGTGAGGAGAATCCACAGAACAGCCAGGTCATAGCTTGGTAAAGCAGAACAGGAGACATTTCCACTCATCAGCCTGCTGTGTTTTCTGCCCAAATAAAACCCACTCTTGCTCAACCAACAGCTTATTTCCTTGCAGATTTTTATTGACTGTCACTCCCTTTCTCTTTGCTGTTTTAAACCTTGCAATGCAGCACCTTCCCTGCACACAGTGATCACAGCCCTCTGGAGCTGAGGCAGCACCACCAAGCAGGTAAACCCCAAACTCTTTGTTTGCCATGGCAGAACCTTCTACATTTTCCAATATTTAATGTCCAAAGCAGCCCAAATGTTTGAAGAAGCTTAGAAACGAAATGGCTTATAGATATTGAGGAACTGTGAAGATGCCTTGCTCAAAGAAACGCTTGCAAATATTATCATTGCTTACCACTTAAATTACAGACATGTTTTAAGATTTGAAGCAAGTCAGATCATACTGAAACAGAACAGATGCAACAGAACTATTCTTATTCTCACCACTTGTCTTAAACAGATCTTAGTGCAAATCCCCTGCTCCTAATGAAAACTGAATTATGACTTAGGATTCTTTCAAACATCTGATTGTTTAGTCATCGAAATAGTAATGCCTGACAAATTCAAAAAGATCACACATAACATCTGCTGCTCCTTCCAGAGTCCTCACATTTTCTGCAGAGAGGAAGAAAGGCAGTGCTTGGAGCAGCTTCCTATAAACTTATTTTTCCTACTAGAGAAATTTATTTTTGCTGGATAAAAATTTCAGCTGCTAACCCAAAATATATGTGCTTTACAAACCATGACTTAAATTAGAAGGATTTGTGAAAAACAGGAGACTTGTCACACTGATGCACTTGGTAAATGCAAACCTCCTCTATGTGTGTACAGTATTGTGGGAGAAAGGAATTGCTAAACAAATTACTGCATTTCACTACCCAGCAGGGTAATAACCATAGCAACATCTCACAGAAGAGGAGGAAGGTTGAGAAATTGTAGCTCTGGGATTAGATATTTGTAGACTCCATTTTGAAGAGAAAAATCTTTATTTAATTAAAAGTCTATTTAACTTTGGAGAGGGGGTAACCCCCCTCTTTTCAGTCTGCAATAGATGAGAAAAAATAATAGAAAGGTATATAACCTTGCAGAAATTATACAATGCTAATTTCATATTTTATAGCATTTTACAAAAAAGAAAAAAAATTACATCCATACAAGTAGCTTTGCAGATATTAATCAAGCACATAAAGGGAAAAAGTGAATATCTAGAAGTTAGACAACACAATTTTCAAGATGCAGCTCCTTCTGGGACTCATCACCGTGTAACAAATGCATCTACTAATATGGTTATGAGCACAGTCTGGCTCATTTTGTATTTCTGAGCTTAGAAGTCAGGTTTACCATTTAAAATTCATTTTATAAGCTGGTGGGCCATTTAAAAGGTGGGTTCAAAAACACTTAGACACACTGCACAAGTGAAGGAGCTGGGGTTTGTTTGGGTTTTAGAAGAACTGAAAAGTTTTCCTATCTGAAATTCTTCAGGCTTTTGACTGAGAAACGTTCCTGAACATTTAATCCCCAAGGTTTTTGGAGGTGCACTGCTCTTTCCAGTGCCAGTTGAATTTACCAAGGCAAGGATGTGACCAAACCCAATGAATTGTGTTGGACTGTGGCACCCAGAACCACAGAAAGGCAGGAGGGGCCTCCTGAGGTCTCCACTGCAAACCCTCCTGCAAAGCCAGCTCAGGGTGCCAAAGTCTGTGCCCAGCAGAGTTTTAAACATCTCCATTCTCCTGTGAGCCTCATCCCCAAAATTCACCCCTCCTACAGTGATTCTTTTTGTCCTTGCATTCAGTTGGAATTTGCCCCATTCCCACCTCTGGCCCTGTTGCTGCACCCCCAGTCCAGCTCCACCAGGACATGCCCACAACTCCCAGCTAAGTCTGACCTCCTGCTACATCCATATCAAGTTAAAGGTTATTTAAATTTATGATTGACTCAAATCCATCTCTGCTGAAAATACACAGAAAATTTTTAGATTTTTTTTCAGTACATTAGTGTTCAGGCTATGTTCTGAATGTGCAATTTGGCTTCCTTTTCTTTCTAGAAGAGATTTTCAATCCAAGATTTCTTTCCATTTTATTTTTTTTTTAAACTTTGGTTCTCCAAAAAATATAAATTCTTATAAAAGATTTTTGTCCCTCCAGTTCTCTAAGTATAGCAAGGCAAGTAAATTTGTCTTTTTTTTTTTTTTTTTTTTTTTTTTCTGCTGCCTGGCATCTGCAATGCAATTGCTTTATGGAATGCCATCACAACTGAGGAAAAACTTTCCTTGAATTCTCTGAGAGCAAAATAATCCTTGCAGAGAAGAGATGGGTAAAAGAATTTATTTAAAAAGCAGAAACACCTAACATAGGCTTGTTCTATCAGAATAATACAGCTAATTTAACAAATTTCCAAAGTTTGAGATAACTAGCTAAAGAAATGTCAGCACAGAACTTTTTTCATTCACATTTTTAACATATTAGTATGTGAAAACTTGCTTAGTTTTTGAAACTAGCATAAATTACTGTCAATAGAAGGATTCAGTGCAAAGTGCTGAGTACATTGCAAGCTTATCTTGATGCATCTTGAACCTGTCTTTGCCACAAACAAGAAATAAAACTCCTACTGTGGATGCTGTAAGTATTTTTCAATGGATGAAGATCCATACCCAAACTATTTTATACAAGCACAAAGTGAAGTGGCAGCAGCAAACAAAAGAATCAGGGCATTTACCAAGAGGTGTTATTAACTTATTTGATACAAATGATTTGTTAATATTTTATGCTTCTAAAACCACTCAAGATGGTGCATTTCCATTACAGCTGATCTTCCCAGTTATGGGCACTGACATTTTTCAGATGTTTATCATCTCTTTCACTATGAAAGGCATTGCAGGCATCGAAAATATACATAAAACCCATTTTTGTCACTTTTTTGATGCACGTAGCACTTTAGGACAAAACAGAAAATTCATTGATCTAAAGATTATACAGGACATAGTGCACAGACAAACATGACAAGCTAGATATCATTGTGAAATTAAAACATGAGATCTCTTTCAGTTTTGTAGTAAACAAAAAATAAAGGAAAAAGTATGTGCTATTTCCTCCTTCTCCCTATGTGAAGCAAGAGGTCTATGAAATAGCTGCAACATCCAAACTCCCTGAGTTTACTCATTGCTTTTACTAACTGCAAATGATAAGCAATGACATAATTAGTCCTTTCTGGAATTTTCTATGATTGAAATAAATTCATAACCCTCTGCAGATGCAGGCAAGAAATAAGAGTGAGGAACAAAGGGACAATCTCCAACTGAGACTTTAAAAATTATATTTCATACAAAAAATATCAAGAATAGCTACTTTTATACTCCTGTGACATAAATCTTCAGCTTTTATGGAGAACATCTACTGTTTTATCCTAAAACTCCTAAATACTACAAGTAATGTCAAAATTGGTGTGTTCTCAGTGGCCTTTCTGCAGTAATTTTGCCAACTCATTTAACCATCTAATTTAACATATCTAACAGAAACTTCAATGGGAAAGGGAATGGAATTGTTCTGAGGCAAGAAATTTTAAATTATGCCCTTATAAATGGAAAATCAGTGTGTGTAATCTTTCTTTAGCAAGATCCTGAAATGAAAGGGCTTCTTAAAGTGAAAATATCAGCCCTGCTTTTTGCCTCCAGACTTTCCAGAAGAAGTTCCTCTGTAACGTGGGATATTAATTCTATTATGCAATATGATGTTGGGTGAGATGCAGCAGCAATCATCAAAAGAATACCTTGAAAAAATCCATTTCCACCTTAAAACACGTTCACATCAGTCACACAATTAACAGTCACAACTTAGTAGTTTTTCCCATAGAAACGGGTACTATTTGGATATTTTCCCTTCAACCCTTCCTTTGCAGTTTCCTCCATGATACAATGCCAATTCAGTAGCTTCTGCAGAAGAATCGTGTTTCTCACAGACTGAAAACACACTCAAATGAAATATTATAAACTTCCAAGCAGAAGAAAGAATCTCCCAAGAGAAACTCAATATAAAACTTACATCTATTTTGATCTGGTGATACAAACAGATCTGTTTTTAAGCTCTGTTACATCATGAGCACTGCCTAAGTTTTTCTGTAGGATCCCTCCCTCCTGAACCTTTTCCATTTGTACAGAAATCGCTTCACTCACACTTTTCCCTCAAGTCCACACAAGCCCCCAGTTGCTTGAGACAGAGAAAATTATTATCAACATTCTTATTAGTAATAACCCTCCTATTAACCCATAAGAGTCACCACAAAAAGGTAGTTGACAGTCACAGTGAAATGAAAAGAGAACAATACCAAATGAAACCAAAGACACCATGAAAGCAGAACTCAATATGCTTTGAATGCGTTTAGAGTGAGAGAAAAATGTAAAGTTAAAGGAGAACCAGAAGTTTCTTTACTAAAATAGGACAGTTAAAGACAGATTATCTGAGTGTGAAACAGATGATCATCAAGATGTCACTTCACTAAGGCACAAATTTATTTATTCACTTCAAAGGACAGGAATTTGAAAAGGTTTTTAATTACCAGGGATAAGTGGAAAGGAATAGCACAAGTGCAGACACAAAATGTAAAACCTAAGAGCAAACAGACAACAGGCTAAAGTGATTCTCAGAGTGTATTAGTAATATAAGAAGGGCCCACATATACAAAGGGAGAAAAAATAAATAATAGTAAAACTGATCTGCTACTACATGGTGGAGAAAATCTAGTAAGAGGAAAATCAAGAAAGCCAAAAATTTAATATAATTTTGCTTCAGACTGCTCTAGTGATATAATTACAAGCAGGCTGCCAGTACAGTTATTACCAGTGAATCAGGGCAAAAAACATAGGGAAAACAATCTAGGACTTTTTAGATAAGTTAAATTTAATTTCAAAACAGCTAGGGTGGATTTACTTCATTACAGATCTGATTGAGGCAATGTCAAAATCAATTACCAGTTGCAACTCATGACAATGGTGGAGTGCTGGACAGGCAGAAAAGAGAAAAATGTGTCTATCTGCATTTAAAAATTGAAGGCAAAATAAGGTTCAGACAGCTGCAGAAAAGTGGGATTACTTTCCTGGAAAAGTATTGAGCTAAGTAATCAAACTAGTGGTCAACTTCTAGACGAGATTGGGCAAAAGATTAGTCACCAGAAATATATTTAATTTCTTTCTGTAACAAGGTAATGGACGCATGAAAACCAGGGGGGGAAAAAAGGAATAGGGAAAGAAGAAAAAGATAAATGTTGAATTTCCTGTTATGTGTAAGTTCATGTATGTTCTTTTGAGCAAGCTTGGAGAAAAAAAGGAAAATAAAAACAAGGCAACAAATAATAGTCACCAAACTCAAACCCTCGTGGGCTTAATTAATCTACTGCTGAGGCAGTACTAATAAGGATGGAAAACAATTTTCTGCACTTGTTGGGTGCCCACCATTAAAGAGGGAACATCAAGTCAGGTTCCTTCAGTGGCTGCCTTGGTTGTTGCTGTTTGATGGTTTGAGCAGCAGGATTAGAGAGCACACATCTTTTTGTGAAGAAAAAAGAGGAGTGCAAGGTTCTATAAGAACACAAAAGCAGCTTGAATAAAACAAACGCTCCCAGAAAAATATGACTAATTGGAGAAGTAATCTAGAAAAGTGAAGGCAGTTCAAAAAGAAAAAAGAAATGTAGAGGCAAAAAAATAAATATAGATATAGTGAGTAGTCAGCTAACTAGGAACCCTGAAGACCTGATCAGAAGCCTGTAAGATCATAAGTTGTTTATGACTCAGTAAATGTCATGGCCTTACAAGAACAGGAACAATTTCCTCAGAGACATAAAAACATTCTGTCTTCCAGAAATACCAGTTCATCCAGATATCACCTGAAATGTTATATCCCACTGCTGTCCAAGAAAAAACTAAACAATTTGAAAAAGCAATTTTTAAAAATTAAAGAAAAAAAAAATCAATCATACTAAGTTTGTCCTAAAAGAAGATATTTACTAAACTGTTGATTCTTAGGCTAAAGAAAAGCAGAGAGAGAGATGATTTGATAAGTCTTAATGTACTAAAAGGAAGCAAAGAATCCTTTCACCATTTGGACTTGGGATAGCACAGGAATTCATGAGCTTAACCTACAGCTAAGGAGATTTAGGTTAGATATTAGGCAAATCTTTCTAATTGTAAGGGCACTTTAGCTCAGGATAGATTTCCCTAAGGATGCTGCAGGGACTTCATAACTGGAGATCTTTAGGAGCAGTTGTGTCCTCATCTGCCAGGGATGGAGATAGCACTGAGCAGAGCTGATTCTGCTCTGAAGCACGATGACAGAGGACATGACTGAGATCTTTACCTGCTCCTCTTCCTCTGAAACAGAAAATTAATTTCCTGAGCAGGATCTCAAATGGTCAGAATTCCAATGTGGGAGGTGGTTTTAATTCCGTGCATAAATTTCAGCTACCTACAGTGAAAGGAGTAAGAACTAATAGCACAAAAATTTACTGTGGGAAAGATAATGTGTCCAGGAATTTTTAAACAAATGGAACAATCTCCCAGATTTGCCTAGAGGCATTAAAAGAAAGGTCTTCCTATTTTGCCTAAATTATTTTCACACTTGTAGCTGTATCATGTTTCCTGTGCTCTATATTGCTCACATCTTTACAAGGCCATTATTGTCAAAAATTTTAATTTCAGATCAAGAGTGTTCTTTCTTTTACTATTCTGATCTTTTTCCTCTCTCTGCCTACCAAACCTATAGCACAGTCCAAAACAGCAATCTACAAAGCTGCTACTTTTTTTTTTTTTTTTGCAGGTTAAAATTTGTGCTGAGAATAAAGTGTTTTGCACTATCATAGCTGAGCTGATTGAATTTTTTTGTTCAATAAATCCCATGTATATTTCTGATCTGTATTCTGTTAAGAAGATGGAAATACTGAAGGGATTATGAAGAAAAAGTAGGCAAAGTTTCTGCCATAGTCAGGTCATGAAGTCAACTCTGGAAATTTCTCCTGGCTGAGCAGTAGATGCTCCAGATCCCCCTGTTATAAAAACTTTCAGGCTAATGTAGATCAGAATGATTATTTTTAACTGACTTAGTGGTCCTTAGATTGAAATTTGGTAAAAAGATTTGTGGAGTTCCAGGCATTGATTGACAACAACTGCACAGACACAGCCTCCAATGGCCCTTATCATCCAAACTGCCTGGTTTTAAACTCTCATTCCTTTAGAAGAAATTACAAGAATTGAGGACATAACAGTTGCTCCAGGTCTTGTAACTAAGGACAAGCAATCAGCCTACAGAAAAATCTAACCTAAGTCCTCATAAGACAGGGATGAAACTTAAACTGAATATTCTTTTGATGCTAGAAAAAGCTCTGAAACCACAGAAAATCTATTTTGACAACTGTAGGAGTTAAACTCTAATTTCAGATGCGTGGCTGTCAAAGAAAAGAACCCTGTTTCTATGCCTACAGAGATTAGAATCTGGCAGATGATCTAAAAACCCAGCTAAATATTCTTTTTATGGAGTCACCTCCCAGTCCCCTTATTCATATGAGGAGTCTTGCAGCATTCAAGAACAATAAGGGGGATTTGGCTCATCGTGCTTTTGTGTTCAATAACATGCTGTAAAATAAAATCAATACAGACAAGCCCATGTTAAGCTGAAGGTCAGTGCTGTGGCAGGTAACTCCTCCCTCTACAGCAGCTCCTGATTCCTCAATGCCATTTGCCACATCTGCCTTGAGATCCAGCAACCAGGCATGGAGCAGCCCACGAGGACGGAACTGCCCTTTGCCAGGAAGAGTTTTTGCACCTTCAAACACCAACATGGTGCCCTAGAATAGCACTTGGATGAACAACTTTGCCATCATCAGATTCTCCTTCCAGATCAAAAACCCCTCTCCATGATACAGACATGTCTTTGAACAGAAGAAGGAATATTTTGTCGTGGTTGTATAAGCTGTAAACACAACACACTGCCTATGTGAAACTGGAGGCTGAAAATATACTTATTTCTAAACATATTAGAGACCTAAACTCTTACTCCAGAAAACTTCAGCCTCAAGTTTGGAAGTCTCAGAAAGAATAATTTATTTCCAGAAGTGCTGGGCTTTTCTAGGCTTAACTGAAGCTCAGCTAATTATTCTGCTAAAAATCTATAAGCTAATGAACCCAATAATGAAAATACTTCATTATGACTAATTCAATATTTACAAAAAAAAATTATTTTTTCAGGATATTTCTTACTGAGTACCCAAAAAATGAGGCACAAAATTTATCACATTGAAGGCTGTGCACTTGTCTTTCAGTCTACTTAGAGCTGATAAAGAATTTAACAAGGTTTAAATGCAAATAAATATAATTCTGAACATTAATGGTGAAAGAAAAATATTTCCCATATACACAACCTAAGCTGAGTGAATTGCATGTCAAAATACATGTACCTGCAATATAATTCACAATGCATAGAGGTGATTTAAAGAAGTGAATTACACTAAAGAAGGTGTCATCCTCCGCTGTCAGCACAAAAGCACCAGCAGTAAAGTGACTTAATACAAATACCATCTAATTCTACAATCTGCACAAAGACACTGAGATGGTGTTGGTATCTCTGTTCTACATTTTCAGTAGGAAATTCATTGGAACACTTCTGAAGTAACTCTATTCTGTAGACTCTTTGCCTATATTCTTTGTATGAGAAGACAAGAGGATTTTTTTCATTTTGTAATTGTACCATCTGATACACATCTCAAAATACAGTGTGGGTTATGAAATCTTCCAGTTCTAGAATGTGAAAAAGAGTCTACCCTAAAATACTCCTACCCTTTCCAAATAAAATCAGTCACTTGTGGAAGCTGAAACTGGCAAGCTGTACTATACAAATATATTTAGTTATTTTACACTTTCTTTTCTCAGGTACTTGCTGACATTGGGACTTTTTTTTTTCTTTTTGAACTGACACTATAGCAATAACTAAGTTTAAACTTATTTTAGATACAGAATTCCAGCATCTCATTGCTTCTGACACTGCGTGGCATTCTTCATAAAAAATAATTAAGTTGGCCAAGGAACTAAGTCAGCCAAGACTTTGACATAATGCAGTTACATGAAAATATTCCTCATGCTGGAGCCTTCCTCTAAGAGCACCCCACCGTAGGAAGGCTTCACACCTTGGTTAAAAACAAGCTTGGGGGATTTGGAGTGTGTGAGTGCTCCCATGCTGATCCAGGCACTGCAGAACCATCCTTACTCCCATCGTAGCACCGTGTGGGACACGCTCTCCATCCTCCCCAAAACACCACAGCAAGGGTGGTAGGAGATGGGGCTTATTTAGGGACACACATGACACTGCTGAACGCAAATGTTTACTCTGCAAAGTGTCGGGGAATCCGGTTGTTTTGCTTTTGACAGCTCAAAAATTACACTCATCCCCACCCTGGGCTGCTTTCTCCTCAATTTCCACATCACTGTGAGGTTTTTCTCATGAGTTGTTTTGGAAAAAATGTAGAAAGCCCCTCAGAAATCTTATTGTTTTAAAGGATTTGTCTATCCCATGTGCATTTTTTTGACTTGGGCTGCTGCTTTCTCAGAAACATATTATATATCCAGCACTATATCCCTACACCAGGCAGCAGCGACTGGATTCCACTCCCATGGATATTTCCAATGATACAGCAAAACCAAATCAAAGTTTCACTGACAGTTCCCCAAAACACACCCGGTCAGAACAAACCCCTACTTTCTTCTCTCTTCCTTTTCTCACCCATGGCTTTTCTCAACCCATAGTTGAATCACAGTTGATTCAAGCCTTGCTCAGCACTCAGTGAATTTATTCCACCATGTGTCAGCATCTCTGCACCTGCCTCGTGTCTGAGTGAGGCACCAGGAGCCAGAGCATCACTGAGAGCCCTGTCCCTCCTCCCACTCCTGCTATCCTGCCTCATCTCAGGTTTGTGCAAAACATTGCCTCCAGCTTCTCTGCAGCACGCAGCCAGCCTCTCCACATTTCAGTTCCTTTTCATTCTCACTTTCTTCCTCCGTCTGTTTCTCTCCTTTCAAGCAGCTGTGTGTCTGGAGTTTCCCCGGGGAAAACCTTAAACTTGAAAGGGCTTCTTAATAACCTTGCTCAGCCCCGCACAGAGGAAATTAAGCCATTCTGCACATTCAGCATTTACCACTGTGTTCTGCAACCCAAAGTTCTCCTGCGCGCACACAGTTTGCAGCCATTGGGGGATTGACTCCATCACCTCAGAGAAGTGCAGGTGAATTTCCATTTCTCTTTGCCTAAAGATGTGGGGAATGGTTCAGATATGGAATACAAACTGCTCTAAACATAGCAGAACCTCTTTGCATGGCTGCCAAAGAGATCTGTCAGATAAACAAAAATCATACCAAATGAAAACATAATTAAGGGCCTTTGACTCTCAGATTATTCTCCACTTGATTAAGTGCAATGAGTGCCTGCTCTACTTAAAAAACAAAATTAAAAAGACAACTTATTCTTTTCTCTCCTGCCCCCTCTTCCAGTGCACTGAGGTTTAGGGAATTCATTCATTAACCCCTCTTAGTTGTTTTCCCTGCAGTCTAAGGGGTTGATACTTAGGGACACAACCCTCCTTTATTTACATACCAAGACTGAGAAACTGGCTGTCTAATTTGGCTCTGTCCCAGGCAGCCGGGCTGCAAAAAGCACAGCCCAATTGCTCAGCTGCTCTGCTAGCTTGGGAGGCTTGGAGCCTGGCACTCAGCTCAGAGCTCACAGCAATTCCCAGCCAGGCTGTCCAGAGAGCTTGGGGAAGGCTCTGACCAAATTCATTTCTGCTGGTATATTAAGGAAATCAAGTGCCAGTGCTGCTGTGTTTCCTGCCCTGTTTAAATCCAGGTTTCCTTGCACGGGTACAATTGCCAGTAAAGAAGCAAGTTCTTTCCAGACAGATGCCTACATGGAACACCTAAAAATGCTGATATATTCCACATGTAAGACCACAGAAAGAGACACAAAAGGTGCATAAAACCTTGGTTTGAGAGCAGAAACTGGGGAAGAAAACACTCATCCAGCACTTTTGCTCCTATGAGTCTCTGCATTTAGTGCCATGAGCCATATTTCCCAGCTTCCCAAATGCCTGCAATTGAAATAACATCTCTGCCTGACATTTGCAAGTGCCCCTTTGAAGTCACCCATCCTTCCACTTCTCTGGATGGCTGAGTGGCCCCTGTGGAGCACAAGCACAAAGAGAAGGACTGCTGTGCACCCAGGCTGCTCCTGATCCCCCAGGTGCACACTCCCAATGCCCAGGGCTGCCTGGAGCTCTGCTCCACACATTCCAGGCAGGTTTCCATCACCTGCAGCAGGCCACTGACAGCCCCTGACTAAATTATTGCCTATTGACAACATCATCTGAACAGAATCCAGATGGTTTTTTAACCCTCTTCTCTTCCTCCTTTGCTCCTACAGCAGCCAGCACTGCTAAGAAGGCTGAAGCTCCACATTACAGCAAGCTCTGGAATTATTGCAGAGGTGGATTCCCTCCAAATGTTTTTCTTGCTTAAGCAGCTACTCCAGCAGAGAAGGAGAGAAGACTGGCAAGACCCAGGAAGGGGAACTGGGAATTCTTTCCTCTGCTTGAAGCAGAGATAGAGCAAGCACATGGCTCAAAGGTGAATTAAGCACCAACGTGTCACCAAAACACTTGTCTGCTGGTCTGTGACTCCTACAAAGCAAGCTCTCTCCGTGTGATTTTTTTTTTCACTGAATTAACATTAATCAGATTACTAAAGAAAAACAACATATATATATATAAAATAGGCTCTCAACAACTGCTGTGAAAAAACTGTGGTTTCCAACTGTTTCACAAATGTACATCAAAGCCTATCATGGCTTCAATGGAACCCAAAAGAACCAGGCAAGGGAATTCCTGAGAACATCCCAATAATTTGCAAGGAAATTTATTACAAGAGGTTTCCAGATGTCCTGAAAAAATGTAGTACCGATCTGACACAAAGAAGCTGCATTGTTCTCTTGTGGAAAGCAGCTGAGCATGTGTTGACTTCACCATCCAGGAGGTGAGCACAACTCAAAATCCTCATCTATTCATTGATATCACCAGCTCCTGGCTTCTGATTTAGGACTTCAAAAAAAATAAAGGGAGGCAAATTAAAATTTTCCCCTAAAGAAAAAAAGGAGGACATTTTTTATGAGGGAGGCAATCACACTGGTGCACTGCAGTCACAGAATGAGAAGCATGTGGGCCATAGCTCTGAGCAAAGAGCTTGCAGAAAGGATTGCTGCTTAAGTGATTAGAGGACCACAGATTGTGTTCAATATTCATGGTAGTGAGTTTCAGGAATGATATCCAAATGCACAGCTAAATAAGTTATCACCTGGCAAGGAGCACAGACAAAGTGCAAACCCAAAGTACCACTTAATGATAAAGCCCATTATCAAAGCCCTTTAGCTCTCTATTATGCTTTGGAGCACTCACAAATCTGAGATTCAAAGGGAAAAGGTTCATTTGCAGACTTGACAAGCTTCTCTTAGCATGGAACTACCAACAGAGTTACTACAAACAGATGACTATTTTCCACATAAATACAGCTATCAAAAATTGTTTATGGATTAGGGAAAGAGTTCAACGCTTGTTTTTGTTCTGTCTAAAATAAAACCTGTGAGAGCACTGAGAAAATCCTGCCATACCTCATTGCAGAGCCAGAAACAAATAACTTAAGTGTTCTTTTAACATTCTCTGAGACACTGCAAGTGCTGAAAGGCCAGTGCCTGCAGAACTGCTTCTGACATGTAATTAAATGAAATATGAGCACTTCCTTAGAGTCCTGGGAATTCCCTCATTCTCCAGGAGGGGTGAGATTTTATAAACACAGCAAATCCCTGTCTTTCCATCAGTGGGTACAGCAACAAAATTTCAAGTGGAAATCTGTTGTCTCCTAACAACTGAGAATTTTTCTTTCAGTTGCTTTTCTTTAAACAAGAACAATTATCTTGAAATATTATCTCAAGGAAAGAAGAATTAATTAGTTCAGATATCAAGTGCAGGTTCTACATAATCCTTACCTAAGAAATGCACTGCAAAGGAGTGATTAAAATTTTAAGTTGCCATGGCTACCTTTATATCACAAGGCAAGGAAAACTTGCACTCAAGATAAAGAAAGAAACAGGCCACTATTAATATAATTGTTTTCAGCATTATCAGAAGGAAAACCTACTTTAAAAGGAGTGTTATACAATTTGCTTTCTTTTGTTTGCAGGTAAAGAGATGGGTATCTCTACTTGCATTTGTAGCTAATAATTTTCATAAAGCACTGAGTTCTGCACTTTTTTATCAGGTATTCAAGACTAAGAAAAACATGATGGAAGGAACCTCCTGAACATTGCTGTAATTGCATCCCTACAGTTTTATAGTATGTTTTAAAAGATTGAGGTTTTTTTCAAAATGAGATTTTTGCATTGCTGTTTCCTAAACAAGAATCAGATACAAAACCATAGAAGAACTTTTTTATGAACCTGAGGTAAACCATAGAAGAACTTTTTTATGAACCTGAGGTAAATTAGTAGAAGCAAATGGTGATTTGCTGATTGTACCATGAGGTACAATAATTATTAAATTATCCTAATTTTCTATTGAAGTCTCTTGAATTCTATGAACTACTACCCATAAAATCTGTCCTAATACATGAAAACTGTAAAAACGTTGTCAGATGCTAACATTTCAATTCAGGAAAGCCACACACTTGACAGAAATGTGATTGTGTTTATGAAGGTGGTAATTTTTTAATGTCTTAATTTTTTCTACAAAGTATAAATTTAGAGGCATAATTAAATAAATAGAAATTTCTTAAAGATTGTGCTCTTTTCCTCATAGTATTCCAACTTGATTTTCTCATTAAAGAATTGGTTATATGAATACATTTGGATCGAAAAATTATTTCTCAATACCAATTTTTAACTGTTACATTGAAAACGTAAATAACTGTAAAGACTTGTGCATTCATCCTGGAACGGGACAGCAAGAAGCAAAGGCAAACACCAAGTTTTCTGCTCTGTGCCCAGGCCTTGTGTGGCAGCACAAACCGCTAACCTGGCGAGTTAAGCAGCAGCAGAGGAGATAAAGCAATAATAAGTGAGAGCTAGAGGGGAGCAGGAATCCAGGCTGGCTCGGGGCTGATGGCTACAGAAGCTCTTCCTCATCAGCAAGCAAGCTTTGAAACGCCTGTGATCTGTGAAACACAGCATGTGAACCAGCACTGATGAGATCTGTCAGGGCAATTACGCCAGGAAGAAAGTTTGGACTTTCCAAAGTGTGAGCTGGGGACGGCGTGGATGTTTGGTCCTCTCTGGGCTGTGTTTGAAAGCTGGGATCAGAGCACACGCTCATATGCCAGTTGTACAGCTTTTGATTATGTGAACCAACTAAAAACCTATTTGCCAAGGAGCTACATGCTTTCAATTTAACATGAAACAAGCCATTATTATTAAAAAACAGAGTGCACAGAGTCTCATTAAAAGGGCTTTTCCTCCTTTCTCTGGGGCTTTTAAATGACAGCATAATAGCTTCCAAATAAATGAAGAAAACACATTTACTGGGAGCTACGACTGAAAAGACTGTACGTGGTGATTGATGGCCAGTTCTTTCCAAAGCTTCAGCAGAGGGTTATGACATCCATTATTGCAAATCCCATACACTGGTGCAGAAACACAGAAACACTTACTGGGTGCTGCACAAGAACAGTCCAGCCAACAGAATCCAAACCACAATAGAGTGTGGAAATACACTGTCATTTTAATAAATAAATGTAATGAGAATTTCTCAAACACCAGAAGTGATTTACAGTCAGAATTCATCTACAAATGACATATCAAGACTCACTTTCTTTTTCTGAGGTGTTAAACAAATTATGAGAATTTAAAGGATTAGAGAGAGCAACTGATCTTTCATCTTTGCGTTTTTCCATTTACTTCATGTGCTATATTTCACACATGAAACTTTTTTCCCCCTCTTATTTGCTTCTTTAAAGTTGAGGCTGCAAGCCAAATGATGTTAGGCGATTAACATATTTAATAAAAACTTTCTGTCTCTAACTTCTGCCAGTTACATATGCAAGCGACACATGTAATGAAGTGCACTAAAGTCTGCAGAAATTAAGAAAATGCTTAAAGTTTTGCAGGATTGGAAAAGCAAAACCTATATCTTGAGTTTTCTCTGATGCCTCACAAGGAACCATCTCCTCCAGGTCCTGTAAAACTCCTGTACAGGTGCTCACAGTACATCCCCCTCAGACTCCACACAGGGAACACTGTTGTACATAAAATTGCAAAGAAAAGGTGGGTAATTAAGATATTAAAATAAATGAAAAGTAAAAGTCTTTCTCCAACAACATTCATAAAACGTATTGAGCTTTCAGCAGAGAAAGATTGCTTGGTTTGCTTTTTATTCTGTTGCAGAAATGATACTTCTCTACTTTCTGCACAAATTGAATAAGCACAAGTGTCTGTATACACTTTGTAGGTTACTGAAAGCCACAGAAAAATCTTACAGGTGAATTAAGTTATGGAAATCCACATCAGCAGAATATCAGATAAAGAGCTGCTCATCTTGTGTAGTTGTTCCAGCTCCTGGACTTGAACACTCAATTTTTTGAAAAAGAAACAAACACCCTGTTACTTGTTTATATAAAGGCATAACCATAATTGTTTATGGTGACATGAACAGAATTGAAGTTTTGTGGAAAACTCTAAGCTCTCCAGGACATTGAGAAATTCAAACTGAAAGCATGATAGAAAGAGAAGAGTATTTGTACACCAGCACTTGGCTTCAGCAAAAGGTGTGCAGTGCTTCAGAGAAGTTTGGATAATCTTGTGAAGAGCTGCAGTTGAGGATTTATGACACCTCTATTCAGACTTGTAAGTCTTGGATCTGAGCCCTCAAACGTCTAGGCTGTTCCATTTAAATGCTGCTCGTGGAAAAGCAAGACCTCCTGAAGTAGAAATGTTAAATGACAAGAGTCCAATTCCCTGAAAAACTCAGTGGCAAAATATGAGCAGCTCTTCTGAACTTCAGTTCATTTGAACAGTTCATGCTTACCCAAATCCCCCTAAAAACAGGATAATCATATTAAAGGCTCTCTGAATATAGCCCATAGGGACCACAGGAAGTCTGAGTTCCCATCAGATTCTCATTCTCTCATCGTGAAACATATAAAAATAAAAACTGTTTTCAGCTGAGATGCCTTTAAGAAATTAAGATGCTATGAAAGATGAACAGAGGATGAGTCTTAACAACATTTAGCACACTTTATAAAAATCCATGTATTGAGTCAGTGTCAATGAATTGGGGGAGTTAATTGTCCTGACCCTCACACTAACCACCAACAACCATCTCACATGCAGCAGCAAAAAAAAGTTATTAGCCACAAGTGTGATCCCAAAACATCCCAGAAGAAAATAATGCAGACATCATAAGCCTAATTTCATTTTGAAATGAGACTTGTCCAAGTCCTAAGCTCTACCTCTAGAAACTTTTCTTTTTGATTTCTTGAAAAAGATGAGAAGCAAAGACATATCTTCTCATAAAGGCTCTTTGTTCCTCTCTGGAATTCAATTTAAAAAGGAGGAAAAAAAAGATTAAAAAAAAAAAGAAAAAAAGACTAAGTTTATCTTCTCCTGATTCTGTGTTCACTCAGGCATATGGCAATGCCTCAGTTTGGGTTTGGTGGTAGAGAAGACTGAGCTCAAACCCTCTGGCAGCTGGCACAGAATTAGATCCTTTCCCCCCTTCTAGAGTGGGCTGCCTCAGCTCTGTGCTGCAGAAAAATGGTGATTTTTAACCATAGTCTGGTACAGACCCCTTTCAGAGGAGGAACGGCACAAAACAGGCTCCATCAGCCATGAAGTTTTCCCTCCTGTTCCAGAGGAAATCACCTCTGGGGAGAGTCTCTCACTCCCTCTCTCTCAGTTTTCTGGAAGCTGGACAGCCGTGGCTTTGCATAGCTTTAGTGGATTACTCATCTAACTCAACCCATTCAGAAATATTTCTAATTACTCCCACCAGAGGTTTCTCATCTAATTATCTCCTCTTTTAATTAAATTTGCTTGCTAGAATCCAGGACTACTGGACTCACAATTTTTGTAACACAGTGTTTCCTGAAATCAGTGCTCCAGGAACTAGGATGTTTATAGGATTTAAGATTTATGAAGTTTGGGCCTTGAAGGGGTTTCTGATGCCGAGTACATCACGAGGCCTGCAGCAGCCATGAGTCAAATAAAGGATATAAATCTTTCAACTTAAAGCCAAAGCCTTGGATGGAGGAGCCCCAGGGGCCTCAGCAGCAGCTCTGGCTCCGTTTAGAGATCATGACCACACCAGAGAAGTGCAAAGGGCAATAAATAAATGTGACATGGAATCCCCTCTGCCACACGGGTCTGTCCTTACTGCTTGTCTGCTCTGGGAGCCAGCAGGAGCCCTCAGATCAACAAGAACATGCCCAGACACTCTTCTGAGCTGTCTCACCTGGCACCTGGGGGAAGACCTGTGGCTCTCTACATTAAACTGTGAGATAAATTAAAGGCATTTTCCTCCCATCTGGCTTCTCCGTTTCTTCGGCATCATCAAAACCAAACATTCAATAATAGAAATCTCTATTCCCTTTACCAAGGTAACCTTCTTCAAGTGGTTGCCCTCTCCAGATCCTGATTTGCTCTTTTCTCTTAAGTCAAAAGCTCTTGCACTGTGTTTCCTGTGCTTCCCTCCTGCAGCCCAGAGGAACTGCAGATTGCTCCAAAGGAAAACAGCGCACAGGAAAATCAAGAAGCTCAGCAAAGTGATAGCATTCATAATTAAATTACAGAGCCTCTCTTATTCTCCACAAAGAAAATAGGCTCTTGTGCATTTCCTGCAGAAGCCGGAGCAAGGAGGCAAATCCTTGTCAGAAATCACCGTGTGCTTTCCCAGCTCCTGGTGAGATGATCACCTGTCAGCTCAGGAGCGGGGCTGGAACTCTGTGTTTGCAATTCCTACAGCTCACAAAGCTTCACAAAGACATTCCTGCATCCGCAAAGCCCAGTAACAATCAAATGGATTGCAAGTGGCAAAAGCAGTTTCAGGGAGTGCCAACAAAATCCTTTTGAAAAAGAGGAAAATATTTATTTTTGCCTTTCAAAAAATCTTGCCAAAAAAAAAAGGAGCTGTCTGACCACGAGGGGATAAATCAGTTTTCAGCAGCCATGGACAGGCAATGAGGACCTGCTGGTGACACAGTTGTGGAGGGAAGATTCACTACCCAGATTTTATTCCTACTGCAGAGGCAGAAACTGGGCGCTGTTTATTATTATTTGTGACAGTGTTTCATGCAGAACAGCAGGTCCTCATTAAGAAAGCCACATTTACCACAAACATTCACCTCTCATGCAGAGATCAAGACGCAGTTTGAGCTCACAGCGCAGAAAAATCTACTTTTTCCCTTTTTCAGGATGCAAAAGGCAATCAGGAGGAATTAAAATACACAGGCTACCACAGGCAAACTTTCTTCTTTCCAAATTACATCTTTTTAATTTCAGTAACACAGAAGATCACTGTGCACTTAGGAAAGCTTCCCTACCTAGATTTCATACAGGCATTAAATGGAGTGGGGGGACTCAACAAAACAGCAGAAATCTTCGAAATCCTTGTTGCTTCAAAAGCAGAAATATATGAGTGCCTCTTCAGCCAGTGATTCAAAATTTCATCATAAAGTTAGTTCTGTAATTAAATACAGACCAAAATTCATGGCTGTTTATAAGTTGCAGATGCCATTCACTAAATGAAAGCATATGGGGAAAACCCTGAGTGATAAAAGCGGACTGGATAGGTCCACTAACCAAATTTTCATAGAAATTTAATATTTAATGGCTAAAAATGTTAGATGACAAGAGGCAGGGTACAGTCAGGGAGAAACTGAATGGGATTTGAACTTCTCTATCTAGGAATGAATGCAGGGATTTTCAGGAGAAAAATAATTAACTGAAAACCCTTGTATTTTCGTAGTCATAAAGTTACATAACAAAAGTACTGCAGCTCCATCAAACTGTAGCTGAGCCATTAACACTACCTCACATACTCATGTTAAATGAAAAACAAAAAGGAGACAAGGTTAATGGGCATGTTTTGATTGCAGGAGAGGAAAAAGAAAAACCACAAAAACCAAGCACCAGAAAACCAAACCAACAAGAAAAAAAAAAAAGTTTTTTTTAGGAGGCAGGGTTTTAACAAAAATTTTGGAGTAATCACATCAAGTTTATTTTTTCATTTCAGCATCTAGAGATGTGGATCCTCTATGAAAACAGTTTAAATCTCTTTCCACCAAATTTTTGCTGCATAAGGCAACAACTAAAAGTGCTAACCTAACACTCACCATGTACTTCAAGATGAAATAATTTTCAGTTACAAAATGTATTTCAAAAAGATGTTTCTGTTTTTAATCAAAAGAAAGAATCACATTATCAAACAGGAGTCCTTTAAAAGCTAAAGTAAAACACTGTTCTTTGCTACATATGCTAGACACTCTCTATTTTTTTTATGTTGCACAATTTTACTAAAAAGTTTATTTGGCCACAGTGCAAATAATGTCATTAGATGAAAACACAGGGAAGAAGAAAACACCTTACACTCCTCTCAAATTCTCATGTCTATAATGAAGTTTCTAGAAACATTGTCTCGGATATGAAGGAAAACCTTTTGTACTGTTGGACATAGCAGCAGCAGCAATACCAGAGTGGAAAAGCAATCAATATTCCAGAATTGTGCTGTTCGAATAAACAAAAGAAAAATATCAGCAAATTTGTTGTGGCCACATCTGACAATGCCAAAAGGTTTGAGCAGGGCGGAGATCTGGACTGGTGGAAAGTTGCTTCCTCATAAAGACAGAGTAATTTAATATGTTGCTCAGCAAATAATAAAGAAAACCAAATCTCTTAAACAGTAATTAACTTGCAATTAACTCAAATTAGTCAAGAGTCACACATACAATGGGTGAGGGAGTCCATTGTGGATTAGAGTGACAGCAATTCCCATATAAAGTTGAAACTGAGAAATTCAGAAAGAGGAAGCATAGTTGTGAAGAAGCATTTTTCCATGTTGAATATAAGGATTGAAAACAAAGAATGAATGCTTAGTAGGTTTGAGAAAATGGTTTGACTGATTAAGGAGAGAAAACAAACTGCTGGGAAAAAATAAAGTGTTTAAAGTAAACCAGAAAGTGAGAGAGAGATCAAGACAAATCATCACAGGTTACAAGAACTTGACATGGACAAACCCAAAGGAGAGTCTATCTGATTTAATGTGATGGTAGGAAACACCTAAAATGAAGAATTTCTCTCATTCATTGGGAGAACTGAAGACCTCTATGGTATTCCCCATGGAGACACAGTCCTGACAATCCTCACTGCCCTGGTTTCAATTGGATTAAAAGGGTTTGTTAGAGAAGGTCTAAAAGGTGCCACCAACACCCAGGATAAACCAAGCATCAATATAATTAGTATAATTAGGTGAAAAGGTATGGAGAGAACAAAACACAACTGGAACCCCTCAGAATTACTCAAGTGATTGTTCAGTTCAGAGTTGTAGGGAAAGGAAAGACACGTTGTCACTGGACTGAGAGGAATTTCTCCTATTTCCCTACAAAGCTTGGAGACCTAAGCAAGATCTACTTTAACAGAAATAGTAAATATATCTAAAATACATGAGGATCACAATAGTTCCTAATCTCCAGGGAGAGTGAAGAGCTGTGAAGACAAAGCACACTAGCAGTGATAGATTTAATTTTGCCCCTATATAGTAAATGATGGTGACACATTTGGTGGAAATCCTAAAGAACCACTTTTTGGAGCAGCTCATGAAAAAACTCACAAGATGAGATGCAATGCTTGGATCAGCTCAAGACTTAAAATGAAGTTATCCAAGAAAAACTCTAGAAAAGATATTACTCCACACTCAATACCAAACCACTTGTATGAGAGGGGAAAAAAGCCAAAAGGAAGCCCAAAAGCAAACCCAGCAGAGTTTTAACTTGAAAGGTTAACTTGCTTAACTTGAAAAAGAAGAATGATACAAAATATGAAAAAGCTAGTTAAAAATAAATTTAAAAGGGTCAGCTAAAATTTTAAAATATTCATATAAATATTTTAAAGCTTTCCTTTTATATAAACTGGCATAGAGAGTCTTTAAAGGCACCACTGTAAAAGCTCAGAGTACACGTATAATACCTTTCAAGAATAATTTTAAATGGGTTTCCAAAAAATATCAGTGCACTCAAAGAGCTGGGTAATAGAGGCTAGTAGACATGAAAAGACATCCTTCCAAAACACAAGTTGCACACACCTGAGCAAACTGAAAATAACAAACTGACAAAAATAATGTCAAATTAGAATCGGAAGGAGTAAAAGGAATAAAATAAACCACCAATCTTAGGAAGTGACTTGCTAGAGTCACTGGATTAAAAATACCAGGTTTTCAAATCCCTGTAAGAAGCAGCCAGCCTTTGAGCACAGGGTGTATGAGGGACTTGGAAGGAAGGAATGAATCCTACACATCCACATTTCCTACAGAGAACCTTCTTGGGACTGAAGAGATTCTCCCTGTAGGATGAGTACGAAATACTTCCTCCAACTGACCTGCATAGGAGCTTATAAAATAAATGGACAAAATGACTAGAAACACAAAATATGTACCCAGTGGTTTCAAGGCATCTCAGATATAAAATATGTGATTATTTAATTGTGGTTTGCAGCCTACATTTTAAATTAGAGAGAACACGAGTAGAACAAAAGATAATAAGCACAGTATCAAGAGCCCAGGGACTCAGACTTCTGGAATGGGAATATTGGTAGAAAGTTTAATGATGTTTACCTCATTGATCAAAGAAACAGTCAACCCCTTGCAGGGAACTTGAGCTCCCCAGGTCTCCCAGTGAAATCAGTGCCAAAAGGAGCAGCCCACAAACACAGAGCACAGCTGCTCCCCCAGCCCAAAACTCGTGACATAATCCTTCATTGAAAACTGGAACAGGAAGAAAAGTTCCCTCATAGGTTAAAAACTGGTAAAAACAGAGAAAATTAAAGCTAGGAAATGCCCTTCTGTGTAGGCTGTTACCTGCACAGATTTTCAGATAGGCTTTATAGAAGCAAACCCAAAGTGTTCCTCATTATCAATTTCACTCTGACACTGGTGTTTGAAGGCAATTCTTACAGAGGCAACCTACATGCTGACACATGGCTCCAGGAAAGCAGCTGTTTACCTCCTAATCTGTCATTAGTTCTCTTCCACAACACAATAAAACCTCAGCCCAAAAGAAAAACAAAGTGAAAACAGCATAAACAATTTCCCTCTACACTTCTGCTGAATGGACTAGTCAGATCTGTTTGTTTTTAAGAAGAAATTATGCTAATTTAAACAAGAAAGCTCCAGTAAGAAATAAATTGTTGCACATCTTACTCAGAAACATCACATAACAAGGTCATTGTGGCTGAGGCAATTATTTTGGCAAATTGTTGTGGAGGGATAAGAGCTAATAACACAAGTTACAACTGGTGAATTGCACATGTGTGCATCAACACTCAATGGGGAAAGAAATTTATTTCTGTAAATTAGCAATAGGATAAACAAGGCTGTTTCCTATATAGACATGACCAGCACTGCCAGATGATGACACATTGCAGTTTGAGCAATAGGTTTTCCTTTGCCTTGTTATATGAATTAAACCCAGCATCAACAGCCACAGCAGAGCAGCCCCTCAGAGGATGGGACTCAGAAAATCCCCTCAGTGCATAGAAAGGATGTAAATCTACTGAGAAAAAAACCCTATTTTTATTCACACATAATTGTGTCAGCTTTGCAAAGGACATTGGTTAGTTTCTAAAAGCAAATACAGTTTTTATCTGTGGCACTCTGGATCTAAAGCCAGAAAACGAGATCAGCATCAAGCAGTGCTGCCACCCTGGAGGTGTCCCAGCCCTACACATTTCTTAGGACCAAACAATCCCCAGTGTTGGGATTTCTCTTCAGGTTACTTTCATTTGGGGGCTGTGACAGTGTTCACAGGGGTTTTTGGATCAGGGAAGAGATGAGGATCTGACTCCATGTTTCAGAAGGCTTGATTTATTATTTTATGATATATATTACATTAAACTATACTAAAAGAAGAAAGAATTTCATCAGAAGGCTGGCTAAGAATAGAATAGGAAAGAATGATAACAAAGGCTTGGGTCTTGGACAGAAAGTCCTAGCCAACTGACTGTGATTGGCCATTAATTAGAAATGACCAACATGGGCCAATCACAGATGCACCTGTTGCATTCCACAGCAGCAGATAATCAATGTTTACATTTTGTTCCTGAGGCCTCTCAACTTCTCAGGAGGAAAAATCCTAAGGAAAGGATTTTCCATAAAAGACATCTGCGATAGGGGGGAAAAAGAAATAAATAATTCTAGGAGTTAGGCTGGGTTTTGCTGTCAGTTTGTCAGAGGTCTTTTGGGGGGAGAAATGGAGGATTTTGCAAGCATTAGCAGCAGGAGGACCGGAGAAGGATCAAGTAAATACAGCTTTTCTCCCAGGAGGGAGCCAGGCTGTGGCCAGCTCATTTCTGTGAGCCCTCTGTACACAAACCCCAGAACACAGCCCTGGCCAACAGACCAAGCAGCCCCATTTCACCAGCCTGAGATATAATAAAAAGTTTGAGGTGCTGATTGCACCACAACACTGTCCTGCAGGTGTCCTGAAGCAGACAGCATGCCAGGCCTGCTCCCAGGAGAGCTGTTGGGCAGGGAGAGAAATGCACCATGAAAGCTCAATCAGCTGGGGAAAACAGAGGGGGCTGAAAGTGCTTTGGCCACTGCAGATAACAAAAAAGCCTCCTCCACCTAAGGACTCTGGGAAAGGAATACCAAGTTTTAAAGCAGAAAAGGTAAGAAGTAAAACGCTTGATCCACAGCTCAAGGGCACATTGGAAATGGTTCTTCTGCCTCGTGCAGACATAAAATTGCTGGAAGGATGTTCTCATAAACAAAGTGCTGGAGGCCATGCCACCGTCCACCTCCTCCTGTTTCTCTCTGCATCTAAGGGAGGCGAGTACATCTCATAAAACAGAAGATGCACACTTTTCAGGAACATCCCAGAGGCAAAAAAGAAAGAAGAGTGAAACAGTAACAGCTTTCAAAGCTGGTGATACAGCCTCTTCTATTTAGGTTAAAAATCCTCTAGGGCCTGTTCCTACTTCTGATTTCCACGTACTTGCTGGATTCTCCACAGCTTCATTATTCAAAGGAAATAGCTGGATTTTACTAAGGTTGGCCATTGGGGGCAAAATTCAGCAGCAGCAGAAAGTCAGATGAAGGTATTTGCACCTCCTAAGTCCCAGCCTCACTCTCTGAGGCACCACTTAGGTACCTATTAAACCCTCTGGGCTCAAACAGGATTTAAATTAGGGAGCAGAGACTTAATATTTTTCCCTCCCGTTCTTTTATGCCCTGCAAAGTGTTTTACATTACAATTTATTCATGTTAATGTTTTTCTTGGTAATCATTGCAAACATTTTCATACTTTGTTTAAAAGGGTCTAAATGCAGCCTGCTAGTGTTTCAAATAAACCTTGATATTTCCATTGCCATATAGCAGCAGAACAAAGGGAATGAAAGGGAAGGAGGAAAATAACAGGACAACCTCTTAAAAGAACTCACTCAAGATTTATGAGTAAGATGGAAAACTTATAGAAAGGCTAAAGATCTCTACAAAAATTACAACTCTCTTGTCTTACCACCAATGTGATTATGCAGCTTAGTAGTAGTGCCTGCAAATAACCTCCTCTGCACTGAAATAGATAGCACTGAGATGTGCTCCTCGTCCACACCAACATAGAACTTAGAGAATAACTTTAAAAAGGTCAGTTTCATCCATTAATTTATTCACACAATTGTCTGAGATTTAGCTGACAAAAGAAGCCGAGTAGACCCTGATGCTTTTTTAATATCAGTACGAGATGGCTCTCAGACAGATTTAGTGCTTGATTTAAAGCAAACTGATGGCTAAGTTACACATTTAGATAGAGACACTGGGGTAAGGTCAAACCACTATCATTAGCATCCCAAGGAGGAAGGCTGATAATTACTAATGCTTAAAAGCACCAGCAGTCTTACTGATTGCATGGATTTTCTCAGACTTTTGTTCAGCCAGTTTCTCAAGTAAAAAATAGCATTCAAAGACTTTTAGCTCATACAATGTAAGCCTCACTCATTAGTAATCCTTGGAGCTTGACTTCATTTGAGCCTGTTCTGGGTCTGGATAGCAATTAGTATTGCCCTCCAGGTAAGGGAGTGTAGATTTATCCCCCAGAGGTGGTTTAACTTCCTCAACCTACTTTAAAATTAGATTTACTCGGTTACAAATCGTAAGTGTTAAATGAGTAAAACTATTAAACCAGGAATACTGCTGGGCTAAAGCATTTAATGGTTTACCACAGTATTACCATTTTTATGGTCTATTAAAACAATTGTAAGAATATCAGCAGTATGAAGAATCAAGTAATTTATATACAAGTTTGATAAAGTACCATACATTTGAGCAAAAACTGAGCTCGTTTTCTTACACTTCAAGAAAATTAGAGAAAAGGATGTTTTAAAAGAAAAGGTTCCTTTAAAGCTGAAGTACATTTATTTGAAACTAAATTTCTGAAACTACATATATCATATATTTATTGTCAAGATTTTGTTTGCTTCATGCAGCTTGTTCCACCCAAATGGAGATGGTTTAAACCAATACCACAAAACAAACCAGTGCAAATAAAATATTAAAAAATATTACTCAAATCCAATTCACTTAGGTGTTTCTCATCTCTCCTCTTTTCCTCCCCCAGTTCATGCTGGCACCAAGGTCACCACTACAGAAATTTGCCCTGCAGCATTCGGAGTCCCTGCATGGCTGAAACCTGGAAACAACAAAACCCTTGGTGCAATGGCTTCCAAGAAATTTGGAGTCCAAGAAATCACACAGCAAGCTACTACCAAAACTTTGCACAAGTGAATTCAAGATATGTTTTATTTAGTCTGCTTATCACTTGTTCTCTAGACTAAGCTTTCAGGCAAGCCAGTGTTTTTGTACATTTTCTTGAAAATGCCCCCAAGAAACAAAAAACCCTTGTGACAAGAGACTATCAAGCAAATTCCTTTTTTACTGGTCTTGCAACAGAGTTTTGCAACTCCAAAGATGAATGCTTGTTTTGCTAATGAAGTTTGAGAAACTGCTTAAAAGAAGTTATATCCTTTGGTTAGTTTGCCTCAATAAAATCGTAGCAAAATGTAAGTGCACCACAGCTCTCTAAAAACTCAAAGCTTACAGAGCTGTTCAGGAAGACAAAAAAGATGTTAATGTGAATAGTAACACCAATGCCTAAACAAAGGAGATAGCTGCATATCAACCCACCGATTCTTTGTAATGATCCTCTGCTGAAACAAATATCAAAGTCTTTGCTTATGCACACAGAAACAAGAATTGGAAAAATCTGATTTCTACAAAGTAACAGCACAACCCAAGGAGCTCTGGAAGGTCACACTCTGCTCAAATATGCTGGCAGCTACCCATGGAAATACTGAGGCAAAAACCACCACCAGATATGATTTTTTTCCTTTTTTTTTTTTTAAACAAAGAGCATAGGGGTGAAGGTCTCCATAACATCAAAGAACTTCCTAATAGAGATCATCAGCTACCTGCATCACTGCTGGCAACAAAATCACTGGGAACAGAACAGAGGCATTGACCTGTGGTCAGACATCACTTATAGAGTAAGAAATAACATCATTACAATGATTTAAAGGTAATCCTGTAGCTCTTAGAAATACTTTCTATTTTCCTATTTCTAATTGGCTGCATTAAACATCTTGATAATACTCTCTCAAAGACCAGTTACATGGTACACAGCACTCCTGTTTGAAGGGGATGCTCCATGCAATGCTGACCCACGGAGGGTGAGGAGCCTTCCTCACCCATCAGCCAGCTCAACACACACCTTGGATCCCCTTGGAGCACACCAGGAATTGCAAAATAACTGAGCAACATCAACTCAGCAAAAAGAATGATTCCCAGCTGGGCGAGAGGGATCCAGGGCTCCCTGAGTGCTCTCACAGGGCTGGAGGGCAGGAGCCAGGAGGCTGCTGGAGGTACTCAGTCCAACTGCATCCCCAGCATCACTGCCAGTTTAAGGAGTCATCTCACTGTGAGAAATTTGGAATCCTTACCTGCAAGATTTTCACCGTATCTTGCAAAGTGAGAGGAACAACACAGAATGGGTTTTGGCAGATTTAAAGAGTGGATCTGCAGAGATAGCTGAGCTCCCAACATTTCTCTGCCTTACTTCTTGAATTAAGTATTTTTTTACCCATTTTCCTCATCCTCTAACTCAATGTTTCTCAATTGCAGCTTTACCATGACTGGATTTACAAAGAAAAATAAATTAAAGTTATAATGTATATAAGTTATTTACTTTCCAAACTGCAAACCACATAATTCATTTTACTGCAATCTTGAGGAGCAAAATCAGATTGATAATCATTCTCTCTATATTCTCAAAGAATAATCATTAGTCAGTGCCTGAAAATGATGAAAAGTTTTGCCAGGTTAACATCTTGTGTATTCACCTGCCTTTTTACACTGACTTTCCTTTCTCATAGTTCTCCCAAGTAACAATGCTGCAGGAGTCTGGAAGGAATTCTCTTTTTACCTGGTTCTGAAAACACACAGAGCCCAGTGCACAAGTTTGATTGATGACTACATGAGAACCCATCAGTACTTATAGACTCTGTAAAAATGTTTGGATTTTCATTCTGCTTGCTTTATACACAGCTGGACAATATTGGAGAGGGACTTTGGGCACTGGTAAAGAAACATGAGTTTACAGTTGGCTTTTGGCAAATCTAATCACCACTGGTTTTAAAAGCATGCTTTTAACTGGGCCATCTGGTTTTCCTCCAATATCACCTGTGGGATTTTAGTTTTTCCTGTCTCTCCCAAAGGCATGACAAGCATTTATCACAGTGATGTATTTCTCTGAGACTTCTCTGCTGTTCATTTTTAAATTTCTTAGAGGATTTATTGGCATCATATTTTCTATTTCATTTGTGGCAGTCAAGCAAAAACAAACAATGCCTTACACTGCAAAAGCAAAAAAGTGCCTCTCAGACAGCTGCAGCTCAAACACACATTGCAAAATCCCCAGATTCACAAAACAAAGGCCTTGGTATGTCTCAGAGTTTGTATGTGTGTGCAGCTGACACTTGGAAACTGAACATGGCAAGTTCATAACCCATGGACAGGAGCTACTTGTGTCTACACACATCAACTGACCTCCAAAACCACATGGATGATGCTGCTCCAGCACCATCAGCAAGGGGAGATTTCAGGCACTTCCCTGTGCTTTGCTTTGTGGTTCTAAGACAAGTGTTTGATGTCATTTGAAGATAGATTTTCGTGGTGTAATACAGATAAGGGTTAGGCTGAGCTTCTGTTCTCCCACAAAGGAAATCCTTCAGACACTTCCACAAAACGGCAGGAAGGACACCTACTGTCCTTATATATTCATATCATAATGGCTTTGCTTCTTGCTCAATTTTTTCTCCCAGCAAAGCATATCAGATAAGATCAGTATCATCATCAATACCATCACAGGGAAGCTGCTGGCAGCACACCAACTGTTAATTAACCCCAGCACTGTCATACCTGATTACTTTGAAAAGTACTTTAGAGCGGTTGAATTAAAATAAGATAAATAAGGATAAAACATTTAGCTGATATTGAAAAGACTGCTATCTCCACTCCAGGCATGAATTGCACTCTTCCTACCAGGGAGGAGTGAATTGATTTAGAGACAGCTCAGAATTTAGACCTCCACTTCACACCAAGCTTAAGATAAACCTCCTCCTGAGAGCCTGATAAAACCAAAGGTACGTGTGGAGGGGATAAAGCCGTAGTACAGTAAGACCCAAATACATGGGAGGCTGCACATGACTAAAAAGATTTGTGTTTTTCCTGTAGCAGCACCTACATTGTGTGCAGCAGATAAAGAGAGAGGACAGAGCAAATCCCCACCCTGCTCAGGTGAATGGCTACAAGCAGAATCAGATGGGCACAAAATCATGCCTTGGCTTCACCTCACCCTAATTGCATCTTGGTAGCATAAGGCAGAACATATGCAGGACTGGGTAATAACTCATCTTTTTCCTCGTAGTCATTTTTAGGATGGCATTTTCCATTGAAATCAGTGGAGCAGAATTAGCACGGAGCAATGCTTCTGCTGCACACATGTCTATCACTCCAGTGTTATAGATCAGATTCACATCTTGGCAATCAAGTGGCTTTTCTGCCCTACTGAGAAGGCAGGATTCTGGGTTCTACTAATAAGCAAACAAATTAGATAGTCAAAGCTCAGTGTGCACTCACCTAAAAGACTGACATTAAAAGATTTTCACTCTATATAAAAGTATTGGTCATAGAAAAATGGATTTGAAAGTATTTTTTTCCAAAAGTAGGGAGAAAAATAAATTCTTTCACTTTCTTTACGTAAAACAAAAAAGGAAGCTTGAATGTCTTTGAGTGATGAGCAGGCTGAAACCATCAGCACAGCTCAAGCAGTGGTACAAATTCTTAGTTAAGATGATGGAAGTCCAGTTCCTAAGAGCCTTGCTCAAATATGAGACTCACGTGCCCCAGCCCTAGTGTGCTAAAACCTGGGCAGGAAAATCCAGCAAGAGAAATGAGAAGAATTCAGAGAGCTTTGCTGATCCTCACAAACATTCATATTTTGAGTGATAGTTTTTTTAATTAAGAAAAATTAATCAAAAATCTTAGAAATAGCTCTGCCCTCTAACCTTTATTTCAGTCACAGGTATATTTTAATATAGGATGCTCTGCATGCAGATAACTCATATAACACTCCTTGAATTTCTTTCCACCACAAGATTGCCTGCCCTTGAATTTCATTGTCTGGTCTACTCTTCTTCAACTATGGACAGAAAAAATATCACTGACTGATTTGTTTCTATTTTTTCCGTATACTCAAAATCTAATAGTCTTGTTATATGGCAGTCAGGTTTTTGTATGTATGATTTTTTTTTATGAGCTCTTGTATTCTATGTTTTCCTTATTTCTTTTTTCCCCCTGAGAATATGAGGTACAGCATGAAACAGCAGCTAGATCCTGCAGTGGATCATCATTGTAAAATAGCATTTGGAAGACTTCAAATTTTGCTGTCTCCCTATTTTACTGTCTAAAAAACATCTCTCAGCAGACCATCATTCTTCTTTGGCATTAAAAAATTTCCTGCTGTGAAAAAAAGCACAAAGGAAATAGAGATGTCTAAAGCATTCCCTAATCACTGAATCACCTCGAAATTCAAGGAGAGAATTTGCTTAAATAAGAATTGATCAAATATCCCAGAGATCATTAGATCCATTCTAGACAAGTCCAAATTTTCTGTGACACTGGAGAGCAAAGTGATACCTCCCCACACTTGCCTCTCATCTCTTGCTTGCCTGTAATTTCCATCCTCTAAGTAACCAACATCTGCCTTTGTTTCCGTACTTTTTGCTTAGATGCATGAGAATCAGTGAAGAATTATTTCAGAAAAACAAAGATTATGTCTCTGAGACCTTGTTCTGGCGGCAATCTCCACTGCTGCCACAATATTCTGTGTCAGAAAATTTGCATTTATTCCTGTTGAGACCGAAACCTCTCAAAGCAGTGTAATGGGACTTTGCAGCAGGACAAGATTTGCTGAGAAAAGGGTAAACCCAGGAGTGGGAAAGAGGTGCAGAGGAGAAGAGAGGCTTCAGAGACAGCAGCTACCCTGATACATGAACTAACCTGCATTTCTCACACCTCTGAGGGCTAATGGGAAAAGCAGCTTTAAACAGTTTGCATGCTGGGAATAAGTGAATCCTGACAAAAGTGAAAAGGAAGCCAAATCAGATGGTTTCCCAAACAAAGCTTGACAAGGATCCTCTAACAAGCTAAAGAACCCAAGGACCACAAACTTCACAGCAGCACTAGAGGATGAATAAGGCTGGTGCACAGCTGAGCATGGAATAACTCCACTGAATGAAATAAACCCTTCACAGGATTTACCTGGGAAACAATCTCTCAAAATAAAAGGAGCAAAGGAGAAGCAGTACTCAAGATCAGTTATGGTATTAACAGATCACTTATAACCACAATGATCTACTCAAATATAAAGACAAATATTATGCCAAAAAACCTCCAGAGTTATACAAAACACTGATGACTATATTTCACAAAGGGTAAAGAGCCCACGTATTCTGTTTTCAATGGAATATTTCAAGTTTCCAATGATGTTTTGCTGTCCTGAACTTGTTTTCTGAACCGCAACACACATTGTAATGTTTAAGGTTTCCATTTTATCAATAGAAGAATCTCATTTTGTAGCAATTACCAAGCGTTCGTAATCCCTGCAGGCTCTAGCAAATCTCTGGATCTTTCAAGAGACAGACTGACTTAAGACCTAAAACACATATTGAGGATGGCAAATATTATTTGGATTGAAAGACAAGCTGAGTGCATGCTACCTGAAATTCATGTCTTTCTCAAAAAAAAGAAATTATAAACATGTGTTGTGTGGTAAGGGAGTTTAAAATATGCATTTACTCTGAGAAAATACCGAGTAACACCCCTGTTTAAAGTCTGACAACAATGCCAGCCATGGGCACATTATTCTTAAAACTGGCTTTTAAAGGATTACCAGACTTTAATGCAAGACAAATTTTCATCACAAGACGTGTCTCCCCTTGGCATTGCCATCATGGTCACCTTCAGTCTGGGTTTCTTTCACTGAACAGCCTGCTTTGAAAGCCAATTAAATTGCTTTCAATTCAGCTGAGAAAAAAGAAAGTGGTCGTTCCTTCAAATGGCCTATTTGGAAAAACTTGAGGATTGATCCTTTCTTCCATTGCAGCAGCTCTCCATCAATGCAGCTCTGATAGTGTCAATGTAGCTACACTGGCAAAACAGCAGTTTAACTGAGGAGAGAATCAAACCCTTTACTTGTAACAATTTCTGTCAAGAGACCAGACTAAGTCACTTTAATTGAGTTCCTCTCGCTTTCATTGTGCAGAAACAAAGGAGGAATAAAAAGAGATCAAAGAGCCCTTATTTGGAACTAACATAATTGTGTCCCTTGGAGAGCAGGCGAGCCCGAGATTACTGAAAGGAGATAGACTCTGAATATAGAAACCTGACAACAATGACATTAGAATGTTTAAAGGGGAAAGAAAAGGCATACACAGGGAGATTTATTGTAACTTTTCATCATCTTGCAAAGTAGTGTGGGTGCCACTGTCTCTTTCACTATTATATATATATATCAGATAAATTTATCTTACAATTCAGCTTGTGAGAATAGGTTTCACCTATTTATTACTTTAAATGCCTTGTCTAACAGACTGTGGTAGTCTGCAAAATTTTCATTTTCTAATGATTTTTCAAGAACTGATTTCTAGCCTTGTAAATTCTGTATTAAATGGTTGAATAACACTTTCCAGACCTGAAGAGATGGTGTGCAAGGGTAAGCTGCCATAAAGCACCAGTGGTGGAAAGAAATTAAAAAAAAACCAAAAAAACCAAGACATTTGGCTCTCTGAAGACTCAGTTAACAAATGTCCTTGCCTTTAACTTCAGCACTTCACCATGCAAAGGTGAAAAAAGTCACAATATAGAAGAATACATGCACAGTGATGACTCCTCTGAGCTTATGAAATAATCACATTTGAAACAAACTTCAGGTTTAGCACTCAAAACATATAACTGTGATTTTTGAGGGGAAATTAAGAAGCTAAATACCCAAATGCTGTTTCGAATAAAACACCGTTAAATAGTCAGCTTTCAGAAATCAGCCATTTAAAACACCCTTCATAAGACATTGGGAGGACTCAGAGGAAAAAATTGGTGTTTGGAAAATTTTGCAGACACACAACTAACTTGGTTATATAATACCTATGCAGCAGTGCAGGCAATACACACAAATCATCCTGTTCTGACCAAATGCACATTAAAATTAGTTGTGTAGGCACATCTAGTGCTGCCATTTAGGAATTTAACCCAAATGTGGTTTGGTAGATTCCCCTGTGCCAGTAACATGGGAAAGCAAAAGTTAACCATTACTAGGATGAGGATTTAAACTGATCAAAAGCAAAGTCTGCAGGAAGGAGTGCTCGTTAACCAGCTGGTCTGATCGAAGTGTCCAGGCAGCCTGTGCATCCCCCTGGAATACAGAACCCACCATTTCCCTCTTGCCCTGCGTCAGAAAACACTGAAGGCTGTCTCTCCTTCCTGCCCTCTCCCCAGAGTCAGCCCAGCACCACCTCATGAATGAGTCTCAACTTGTTCCTGCAGAGCTCTCCTCACTGCGGGGAAATCGAACCAGAGAAACACAAACAAAAAGCTCAAGTGACACGGTGAACAACAGAAACAAAATAGAGTCCGTGAGCCATTTATGGCTACAATCAATTACAAACACAGCACAAGCTTTTTCATCAGGTCAGAACTGTCAAAACACACTGAATCTGCCAGTGTAGGCTAAGTGGAGCTACAGAGGGATGATAAAGGATTATCTAGTAGAAGAAAGGACTTTTTAATGTTTTGAAGACTGATAAGGAAACCATTGCTTGGAGCTATAGTAAAACTATTGCTGGCTGACACCCCTTCCAATTGTGCAGCCAGGCTGCCTGGTACCAGTCTTTTAAAGGCATGGTTATCACAAATTCGAGCTCCTCACCAGGGTTAAATCTCTCAACAACATCAGGGAAATAAACCAGCTATGGGAGAGAGGTAGCTGGGCTCAAAATACAAAGCATGGCTTGCAAAATAGGAAAAAAAAACAAGCAACAATAAAGAACACACCCAGATACACACAATAAAGGAAATAAGGTTTCCCAGCAGAGACAGCTACAGACACTTCATCTCTGCAGGAGGAGAATAAGGTGGGGAGTTGCCAGCCCCAAGTCTTATCAGACAGTTTATGTCTTCACCTGAACAACCCAGCCAGGATCACTTTTAATCCATTCCTCCAGAGGCTGAGGATGCCTCCAACCTGCAGTAAATCTACCTGGTTTGAAGGTAGGTTCTAGTCAAATTTAAGCTACACCTTCTTTTAACCTTTCTCTTTTGTAGCAAGGCTGAGGGCAAAAATCATTGACAATTTCCTTCCCCCGGTTTTATGAGGTACAAGAAGGAAGTAAGAGAATCCCAGAATACAGAAAATTTAGGATATGCTTTCAGGAACACTCATGCTGGCAGATAAAAGAGGTACTATAAGAATAATTAGGCTTAATTGCAGGAGTCCTTGCACATAGGCAAACACAACTGATGTGTTCATCTTGGAACAAGACCTATCCAGAAATGTTCACTGCAGGAGAATCCTCAAAGAGGACAAAAGAAGAGTCAGAGTCAACAGCCCAAAAAACCTTTTCCCACAACGAAAAAAAATCAGTGTTAGCTCAACAACCTTTGAAAAGTAAATACACAAAAAATAAAACAATTTTCAGTCTGCTTTTCTAATGGTAAGGGTGATTTAATCTGACTTAGATTTCTTCCCTGCATTAAGAGTTAACTCTTGCATCGTGTTGCCAGAGGCTGTCAAACACACACCTGCTGTTCCAGAGTGGAATTCTGCAGTTCCTCTGCACACAAAGGCTGTGCCAAGGCAAGGAGCTCAGCAAACACATGAGACAAAAATAGGAAATGAGGAGGGAGAACTCCCCATTCAAACTTCTGCCTGGCTGGATGATCATTGGTACAAGAACCTTGTTAGGAGGAAGAGAAAGAGCTCTAGAGACTTATTTCTCTGAAAAAAAAACCAAACAAGCCCACTTAATCAGGATTAAAAGTATAATAATAGGAAAGGACCTTTCAGAGACAATCCTGATGAGATGTGGTGTTTTCTCTCAGAGGCAGGAGCAATTCATCTCATTATTTTAATGTGGTCAGTTGTATAAAGGTTTTCCTTCAGACTGCACAGTGAGAGACTTGTCAAAAATTCATAGGGCCAGAAGAAAATACCACAGTACATTTTGCACACTTGCAAATGAGTTGACAGACCAAGGAGAGAGGCTTAAGATGGGAATTCATTAAGGAGGATGGTTACTGACACTGGCATGTGATCACTCAAAATATTTAAGAACACTGTTTTTTCTCTTAGCTAATATATTGAGATAAAAATTGTGGATTTGCAAACACATTGTGCTATATCCATGTATCCCTCAGCTAGAGAGGATTTGTATTAAGATGTCTAGAAAAATAATAAAATAAAAATGAAAACTATAAGAGAACAAATTGTCTACCAGATTTCCCTGCTCACCCCTCCCCCAAAGTTACAGAATGGCTTTGCAGTAGCTTTACTGCATTGAATTACCCAATTATCTCCTAAATTATAAAAGGCAAATCTTCACCACCAACTGTTCCTAGCACTGCCAGGATGTGCAGTGTTGCAAAACTGTAGCAAAAATGTAAACAAAAGAGCCCCACTGAACAGGGAGGCAGGCTGTCCACATATGCCAATCCCAGCGGCTTCAATCAAAGCAGAGATTGTCTCACAAATAAACCGAGCCAGTGCAACTAATAAACTCCTGCTCTAATTACTGGCTGCAGATGTATCAACTGAAGCAAATGAGACGCAGGCAGCCATTAATTATCTAATGAGGCCAGCAGTATTTCTGATGAGGTGGGGCTGATTAAATATTAAACAGTAGCATATGGCGAGTGCCAAGAACAAAAGATTTGAATCCGACTTTCTCTAGACGTATATACACGTATATGTTTATAAATAAAAAATACAATATTGCATTAGA